>NC_026000.2:43039104-43083570 GCF_000442705.2 Elaeis guineensis | reverse complement strand
AATATTTATCAAAATTAAATTTGGTATGTGGATTATATATAAAGTGGCATATTAGGATGAATGCATATTTGAGGATATTGCAAAGAAACCTATTTCTTATTGATGAAATCGATTATGAGGTTGTAGAATATTCATCATACTAGAATCTTTAATCATCATTCTTAGATCTAGATAATAAATCTTATTATGTCTCTTGGAGACTATATGATGTGTATAAAATTTCAATTTAAAGATTTCGTATCTAAGTTGATCAAGAGATTTTCTGATATTATTGTTGAGGTTGTTAATAAAAAATTGATATCTTTAGATTAAGATAAAATATCTGATTTATATTTATTTCAGATTAAGGGATCCATGTGAATTTATAATTTAGAAATTTTAGATTTAAGAATTGATATGGAGTTCCTTTGCTTTTGTTAACGAAGTCCCTAAATCGAATCTACTATTAAATGGAGATTTAATTTTTGAAGCTTGTATGATTGTTATGAAAGGATATTTGATAGATATTGAAGATCCTGATAATAAAAATTTTAGAAAAAAAATAATAATAATGATTTGAAATTCTTATATATTTAGATTATGTCCAAATTTAGTGGAGCATCGAAGGATTTTTTTTTATTGATTTGACTTATAAGGATTTTTGGTTTGAAAATTTATCGAATTGAATTGATATGAGAATTAAGATTTGATTCATATTGATTATAGTAAATCTATATGATGGTTTAAATATGATATTGGACTCAAGGGTTAATCAAGATTATTATATACCAGTAGAAGTATGAATGAGAATCAGAAGTTAATCTTTGGCTTCAATTGAAATATTTAATTTTAATTTTTTTTTCTATTGATAAGGTAAAGAAATAATTTGATCAAAATTTTTTTGGTGAAGCTAAGAAATTTTGATTGTTAGATCAGAGTGCGCAGCAGAAGCATGGTAATCTGGATTACTTTGAGTAAGTTAGGAATGTTGATTTTTTGAGTTAAAGAATTATGATAGATGATATGATTTGATACAAAAAATTTATTGATATTAGAAAGAATAATATTTTAAAAATTTTTGAATTATTTTAGATATCCTAATGTGATTTTTAAAAGTTGTGCTTCCACCTACTATGCTACAAAAATATTTAGCATCCTAATTCTAGGATGAGTGGACCCTTGATTTTTGATTTTAGATTTAAAATATTCAGAGATAAATTTTCTCTCTCCTAAAATTAAATTTTATAATTCTCTATTTATTAGGAAGAATTTAAGATCATTTATCGAATGATGATTTCGATCTTAGATTATTATACTCAAATATTTATCTCCAGGATATAATAAAATTTGAAGTTTGGACTCTTTTGATCATTATTATTTCTCTGACTGAATAGAAAAGGTTGAGATTATCTATTGATATTGATTATTATTCTAGAAAAGATGGATTGGAGTTATTTATAATTTAATTTGATAATGAATCGATTAATTAAGAGTTGTTAATGTTTAGATAAAGAAAATTGATATACTTACTTAGAATAGAGACATTGATTTTGATTATAAGAAAAATATAGTTTTGATTTAGATAAATTTTTGAGTTATTAATTTTTATTATGAAATGACTTAATGATAAAATTTGTTTCAAGAAATAGAATATTTAAGAGTTTGAGGGTTTGAGTAAGAAAATTTCGATGACTAGAAATAGTGATATTGATTCAATCAACAATGGTGATATTGATCTTTATAAAATGACTTAATGATGAAGTTGTATCGATAATTAAAATATCAAAAGTTTGAGAATGAGATTGAAATGATAAATCTTCAACCTTTGAAAGTACGAATAAGAGAAAATATTTTTGAATTTTGATTGATTGGGATGTCATCATAGGATTCATAGAAGTATGATTTTCTATCTTATGATGGATTGAAATTAAGAGTGGTTAATATTTTGAAATAAATAAATAAATAAATAAATGAATGATAATGAATAAAGTTCTTATGCAAGAATAGAGATATTTACCTTCTTCTATTCACAAGAGATAGATTTGATTTTAATTTGAGTCATGAGATATTGAACATTAATTTTTACAGGAAATAAGATCATAATTTTGAAATCTTGAAATATTGAAAATCTTTGAGATGTTGATCTTGATAAATAAGAAAATGGATGGTTCCATTCAGATCGATATTTGATGTATCGATTTTTTTTCTTATGAAATGATTTAAGAATAAATTTATATCAAAAATTAGAATATTGAAATATTTGTAGATGAGATTCAAGTAAGAAACTATGAAGACTCAGGCAAAAAAAATTTCGAAGATGAAATTTCTTTAAGAGGGAAAGAATGTGATGGCTTAGCCCATGTAAGAATCCCAACCCACCAAAGCCCAAAACGAAAAAAAAAAAAAATAGGGGAGAAGACTCCCGAAGGGAGTCTTCTTTTTCCTCTCGTCGGCTCCCAATCAGAGTCGAAAATGAGCTCCCTCCAGCTCTATTTAAGGAGGAGATCCTTCCTCTCTCCCTTCCACCAAAGATCACAAACTCAGTCGGCGGCAATCGTCGAAAAATTCTCACAGAAGACCCATCCCTGTGCCCGTCCAATTGCTCACCGAAAAAGCCTCGCCGGCATCGGAGGTAAGCCTTCTCCCCTTCCTCTCTTCTCCCCCTTCCTTTCCATGCCAGTGTGCATGCTCGCCGGCAACCGGAGTCGCCGAATTTCTTTGAGAAAAAGGAGAGTTTTCGGTTCCATTTTTCTTTGATTGCCGGTGCCGGTGGTCACCGCCGACCATCGGTTTGGCTCTCCTAGTGTCGATGAGTCGCTTCCCTCCTGCCGACGGCCGCCCCATGCTGGCTGCATCGCTGGTCGGAACACCAACGAGGGGACCTCACGGTCCCCTGTTTCGGCCGAAAGAAACCCACGGGAAGAAGAAAAGAAAAAGAAAAGAAGAAGAAGAAAAAGAAAAGAAGGAGAAGGAAAAGAAAAGAAAAAGAAAAAAAAAAGAAAAGAAAAAGAAGAAAGAAAAAAAGAAAAAGAAAAGAAAAAGAAAAGAAGAAGGAAAAAGAAAAAATAAAATAAAAAAAAGAGAGAAAAAATAAAATAATAATATTATAATAATAATAAATAGGATTTTCTCTCCTCTCTCTTCCGTGAAGAAAAAAAAAGAAAGAGAGAAAGAAAAGAAGAAAGAAAAATAAAATAATTAATTAATAATGATATAAATAATAAAATATAAAAAAGGAAGTTTCTCTCTCTTCCCTCTATCCCTTCAACTTGAACTAGTATTTTCTCTCTCTAGAATTAGACTTTCTCTCTCTACTTTCTCTCTCTAAGTTATTTCTCTCTCCTAAGATTTCTAAAATTTTGAGAAGAATGATGGTGAATTTAAATGATCCTCATGATGGATTTTTTATCTGTGATCGTCGGACGGTACACCGACATCCAATTTGATCAAATTAGGTATTTTTAGATTTTATTTCTCATGATCTTATTGAATTGTCCACATGATAATTTCAGCATGATTTGATCCGATCGATCGGATTTATTGAATCATATTATCTGAAGAATTCAAGATGAGTTTTCTCTCTCTAAAATTTTCTCTCTCTAAAATATTCTCTCTCTTGATTGATTCTCTCTCTAAAAAGGTTAGTGAATGAAAAAATTTCTTTTAATAGTCTTGATCTGATTCTAATGAAGAACCCTGATCCATGATTGTCAGACAACGTACTGGCACCCACCTTAATCAGACTATGAATCTTTAGATTTGATCATCTATGATTCTGATCTAGTCATGATTTGATTTGATCACGTTGACTTCACCAATCGAGATATTGGACCATCGTAATGTTGGATTGTGTCACCTGATCAATTCGAATTATACCTCATGAATTCTCTCTCCTCTGATTTTCTCTCTCCACTTGATTTTATGAAATCGATGAAGAAAACCTCGGTCCTATCACTTCGAATTCGATTTGATCTGATAATCAAACTTTGGATCGTTTAGGTCATAATTAGATTTTGATTAGATGAAATTAGATGATCGGATCCAATCTAAACCGTTGAAATATGGTATTCGTATTCTTTCTAATTATTGAAATTGATTCTGTATAAGATTGTGGATGTTTGATCATGGGATATCGCAATATGATCTACGAACAGAATTTTTTGGAAAAAAATTTATAGAATTATGTGGATTTATTAGAGTGCGTTCGAAGTAAGTAATGTTTCTTTTTTTTTAGATTTATCGATAAATTATAATATATTTTTCTGACATGATTTGTGAAACGATACATGAATTGGATGAATGGTATTTTGTTATGAAAATATCTTATTTGAAATGTTATGATGAAGCATGATTGAACATATTGATTTCATGATGCATTATATTGATTGATTTTGATACTACATGATTATATATTTTATTATCAAAATTAGAATATGAAATATGATTTATGAAGAATTATGATATAAGAAACATTATGAATTGACAACCTGACTATGTAAAGGACCCTGCCAATGAGGACATATACGTTGGCAATTGATTTGTCCTGAGGGTTTACATCGCCAGAGAGACCAGCGACAAACTACCAGAGAGACCAGCGGTTCCGAAGGACTTTGCTGCCAGATGATTCGCAGCTCACCGCAAGAAGATATGCAGTGTTATGACCCTGTCACAGAAAAAATGTGGTCATAGCTCATGGTTGAGGAAAAGAATTTAAGAACGAAAGAAATTGAAATCTGAAAAGAAACTTGAATTTTTGAAAAAAAAATAAATTTGGCATGAATTATATTGCATAATTGGAAATTGATTTCGAATTAATGAACTCTATATGCTTATTTTTTATAAATGATTATTTACTTAAATGCCTGATGAAATCTGTTGAAAGTGATCATTGCTTACTGGGCTGTCTAGCTCATTACCTCCTATTTTACTGTTTTTACAGATGTTGAGGAATTAAGATGATACAAGATATGAATGGAAGAGTGATCAGAAGCAGAATCTCCATACTTTTATTTTCGGTTGAAAGGCTTATTGAATTTGATGTAAAGCCTATGAATCTTTGTTGAATTAATTAAGATATTAAAGAAGAAATTTAGATCGTTATGTTTTGGATTTAAATTATTGTCTAATTATTTCGCTGTTGTTTTAGGATAGCATGATAAGATGCCTTGCATGCTTATGGGAAGAGTTTTCTATGAGTATGCAGCGGTTGCCATGACCCTCGATTCACAATCTCAGGTCGGGGGTGTGACAGACTTATTGGAGGATTTTTGTGGAGTGTCCACATGCCTAAATCTAATCAAATTGGGTGCCATAATCTGATTATGGTGTGAGCCCAATTAGATTTAAGTGGGCGCCCCAAATGGATAAGAACCAAAGAGTCCAGATAAACTTGGACTCTTTGGTGCCACTATATTTATGCTTATCCAATGTTGGTGCCACCTTTTGGAGATAAGGTGGGGTTCTTATCTGATATGATCAGATGACATCACTCCACCAATTAGAATTTTTTTAGAATTTATTGGAATTTTGTGATTGGTCGAATGATGTGGCACTGCGCAGCATACAGAAATTATATAAATCCTGCTGCACCTAGGGTTTCGTGGTAGAACTTATTTTATGCAAAAAACATATTAGCTGCTGCCCCCTCCTCTCTTCTCTATATCCTCACTGCTCTCCTTTCTCCCCTCTTCACGTCCAAGAAGTTGGATGTTCATCTGGCATAGGTGCAAGGCGTGGTGATGCCTGGAACAGAAGGCTGCAGGATATCTTCGACAGGCTACTGTTCCAACTTCAGAAGGAGTTCTGAAGTACTTCCAAATCAGATATTGATCTAATTTTTGGAGTGTAGAATTGCAAAGAGAAGACGTTCTAGATCTTACCTAAGTGGATACTGGTAGAGGCCAGACGCTTGCGTGGCTACATCAGAACCTCAGGCAGTGCTGCAATCATCTATAGGGTAATTAGATTACCCTTGAGGTATGTCTATGTTTCTCATATTTTTAGATTTAATTTTGAAATTAAAATATCAGATAATAAAATTAGATCTAATAGATATCAGATCTGAAATAGCGTAGGATAAAATTTAAAATTTATTCCACCCCAGATTTGATGAAATCTGAAAGATCCTACACAGAAAAAAAGGCATTTTCCCTTTCACTCTCTTCCTCTCCGTTTCTCTTCTCTTAGGTGTTCTACATGTCCTTCTCTTGAGATGCGTATCCCAAGGTGTTCCATACCCAAAAGAGTTTGGGTGCCTCTTCCTTACTAGTTTCTAATATTTGATTGTAGCACATAGCAAGAAAAAACTCTAGAGAAGAGGAGAAAAAGAAAATCAAGGAGAAAGATCAAGTGTTGATCGCGTCCAGGCTTCGTTCAACTTCAACAGGTTGAATTTTGGAGAACCAAAATTTAGATTAAAGAGGACTGTTCCAGACTGATCCTGAGTAGATACTCATAGAGATCGGATACTTGTGTGGCTAACAGAGAGCCTCATCTCTTCCAAATCTAGATTTGAAGAAAGAAATTGCGAAACAAATATGTGATTTGATCACAATCTAAATTTCAACATATGAAATAGATCTATGTGGTTTTATACTTTTATGCATTTAAAATTTAGATTAAAATTATTTTAATCTTAATTTCTACTGTGGTGTTTAGAAAATTAAGTTTTGAAACACAATGCATGCATCAAACCTCAAAATCCAACACATATTTCTCTAGTTTGTTAATCATTTCTTCTCCAATACGACTTAGCCTAAGGGTTCCACATATACTTTAAATTTTATGTCAATTCTGAATGTATCAGATCCAATGGCATTCACTGCTTACTCAATTAAGTTCACATATGCATCTTCATACAAATGATAGAGACCATCTCTAAGAACTAAATCCAAATGATGATCGTGAAGGACAGATATCCATGGCCACGCAGCAACTGTTGTCCTATAGCCAATTTAAAGGGTTACTTTCTCAACCCTCTATCTTCCCATCAACTCTACACTAGAGTCCACAGCTCAACTAGGAGAAGAAAAAATCGTAAGTGTTGGGTATAAAATAACCCCAGTCGAAGTTCGTAAGAGGCCGACCCTCCTAGGGCTCTTCCGACTTCCGACCTTGTGCGGCATCTTTCTGAACTCCCTCGACTGTCCGAGCTTCCATAATACCATCTGGACTCCCCAAGCAGTCGACCTTCCACAGTGTCCTCCAGATTCCTCCAACGGATGAACTCCTATCACACCATCCGGACTTCTCCAATAATGAGCTCCTCCATTCATCTACCAGACTGCTCCAAATGCTCTCTGGGCTTCACTATCAGCCAATTTTCTATAGTGATCGACTACTCTCCGAATCTCTTCCAGACTTCTTCCGGCCATGATCAACTTTACTTCGAACTTCTTCCAGACTTCATCAATGATCGAGCTTCTCCAGCAGCAGGACTTCTACAGTAACCAGACTCCATCCAAATTTCTACAATGGTCAATCACCTTTCGGATTTCATCCGAGCTCCTACAAGAGCCAGACTCCGTCCGAACTTCTACAGTGGATGGATCCCAGATGAACTTCTACAACAGACGGGCTCCACCAGTCGGATCTCTACTCCAAACTTTTATTGCAAGCGGATTTCATCCGAGCTTCTACAATAAGAAGTCTCCATCCGAGCTTCCATGGCAACCGGTCTTCGTCCGAGCTTCTACAGTAAGCGGCCACCTTCCAGACTCCTATAAGAATCGAACTACGTCTGAACTTCTACAATAGAATTGAGCTCCAGACTCCTCCAGCGATCGACCTTCCACAGTATCCTCCAGACTCCTCCAACGATCGACCTTCCACAGTGTCCTCCAGGCTCCTCCAATGGATGAACTTCCACAACGCCATCCAAACTCCACTATCGGTCAATCTTCTGTAGGATTCCTTATAGAACTGGACCTCTCCAGCAGACAGTCTTCAGACGAGCTTCTACATCAGACAAATTCTAGACAGACTTCTCTAGCAATCGGACTCCTGTCGGACTTCTCCAATAGGAAGTCCCTGTCTGAGCTTCTACAGTAGATGACTTTCGCCTGCAGCATCAGCACCTAAGGCACCCAACAACAGTTGACCCGTCAGCAACCTCGAAAGTATCCGAGCTTCTCTCAAATTGCTGAGACAGAGAGCTATTCCGCTCCATCAGACGTCCCAGCCGAGCTTCAGCCGTCCAGCCCGAACTCTCTGGCAAGTCACAACAACAGACACTACCCCACTTCGCCCTCCGTAACAAACTCCACGTGGCCCCATCATTCTCTGGCAAGTCACGACAACGGACACCACTCCACTCTCTGTAATAGATTCCACGTGGCCCCACCACTCTCTGGCAAGTCGTGACAACGGACACCACTCCACTCTCCGTAACAAACTCCACGTGGCCCTGAATGACCCACTACCAGGCAATTACGGACATCGCTGTCAAGTGGTTACGCTCTCCCATCTATAAAAGAGACCCTCCCAGATATGTTCTCCTCTAAGCTCTAAACTCTATCTCGAAACTCTGCTAAAATCCTATTCGAGTGCTCTACTTCTGTTGAGGTAGAGTACTGACTTGAGCATCGGAGGGTCTTGTCGGAGCACCTCCAACTTTGATTTAGACTTTCCTTGCAGGTCCCAATGGTTGCCGTGATCCCCTCGACTCCAGCTTCTCCGGCATCAGCGAATGTCTGCACCAATAGAATTGGCACTAGAGGAAGGGCCTGTGTCTTTGCAGGACCCTTATTCTTAAAGGAGTACTCAATGGGACTGTCTTCGGTCATCTTCTTCAACATCTTCTTCCTCTTCTCCTGCCAGATCCTCACTTGATGCCTCCCCGAAAGGCATCCACCAGGCAATCTACGGCCTCCGTGGCTAGATCTCAACGAGATCTACAAGCTCCGACCTCGTCTCCAATTTTCCAGGCTCCTCTCCCTCTGACAATGACAGTCGGTATGGAGAAGTTCGACCTGCTGGTTCAGCAGGTTAGAGGCCTCACCGAAGCAGTGCAGACCATGCAGCAGCAGCCGCAGGCATCTGTATGGCTGAAAAGAGCATCGTTGGAGTTCTAGAATCAGACGATTGAGCGATCCACTTAGGCCAGTCACCCTGTCTTCCCCGAAAAGGGGAAGTAGAGGGCGGAGAGCCCTCCATCTGATCACGATTCCACCCCCGGAGGGTCCCTACCTCTATTCTGTCAGAAGACCCTCGAGACTCGCAGTCGAGAGGATCTCCTGGATCAAAGATTTCAGGAGATGAACTGACGGATCAAAGAGCTCCGCCATGCTCCCCCTGCTTACGGTGAGGATATCTGTACTGATCCTCCTTTCTCTCAAATGATTATGCAGGAACCGATCTCGCCGAACTTCAAGCTCCCTCAATTTAAGAGCTACGACGGAACCTCAGATCCGATTGACCACCTGGAGGCCTTCCGGACAATGATGCTACTCTATGGTGCGCTAGACGCCATCCTGTGCCGAGCCTTCCCATCTACCTTGAAGGGAGCAGCAAGAAACTGGTACTCGACACTGAAGTCGGGTACTATCTTCTCCTTTGATCAGATGAGCCATCAGTTTGCGGCTCATTTCGTCAGTAGCCAACATCCCCGGAGAGTTTCGGAGTCCCTCATCAACATCAAGCAAAAGGAGGGAGAATCCATCCAAACTTATGTCAACCATTTTAACGCCACCGTATTGGAGGTCTGGAACTTGGACCAATCAGTTGCAATGGCCGCCCTGAAGAGCGGTCTTCAAAAGAACGATCTTCTGTTTTCTCTGGAAAAGAAGTATCCCAAGGATTTCACTGATTTGCTGGCTCGGGCTGAAGGATATGCCCGAGTAGAGGAAGCCTTCAAGCTGAAGGATGAGGAGGCCATGAAAGAGTGGCAGGCGGGTGACTCCAGCAAGCCCGCAGCTGAAAAAGGGCCGACTGAAGCTCAGCCACATTCTCAAACTCTCTCTGGACACAAGAATGTCCGAACTCCCCCCCGAGCTCGTAGGCAGAGAAGCCCGGACCGCAGAGTTCGATGGAGCTCTCCCCCAGGGAGATTCCACAGCTACGCCCCTCTCAATGCTCCAAAAGCCCAAGTGCTGATGGAGGTCAGGGAGCAGCTGCCAAAGTCGGAAAGGATGTGCACACACCCTGAGAAGTGCAACCCTAACAAGTTCTGCCTCTATCATTGTGACCACGGCCACAACATGGAGGAGTGTATTCAGCTTCGAGATGAGATCAAGGAGCTCATCAGATGAGGTCGGCTCGACAGATTCATCTGACGCCGACCTGAAGGTAAGGAGGATCAGTCGAGGGCCCTACCACATCTAGAGCCACCAAGGAGGGAAGAACAGCCTGAAGATTAGCCTCCAATCAAGATCATCAACACCATCTCTGGAAAACCCCGACGGGGAGCAGCCAATGGATCTGCCGAACCGCCCAAGCGGTAGAGGACTGAAGAATCTATAACCTTTACTGAAGAAGATGCCAAGGAGATTCAATTCTCCCATAATGATGTGGTTGTAGTTTCTTTGAATATTGCTGACTATGATGTATGCTGCATTTTTGTTGATAGTGGAAGCTCTGCTGATATTTTGTTTTACGATGTATTCTTAAAAATATCCATTAAGGATGATCGATTAGGGCTGATAAGCTCCCCATTGGTAGGATTCACTGGCAATGCTGTACCGGTGGAAGGAGTAATAACTTTAACCATAGTTGCAGGTCAGTATCCGAAACAATCTAGAGCACAAGTGAATTTTTTGGTAGTAAGGGCACTGTCTGCCTACAACGCAATACTCGGCCGACCTGACCTCAACGCCCTCCAAGCTGTGGTATCAACCTACCATTTGAAATTGAAATTTCCCACTAGCCAAGGGGTCGGAGAGGTCAGAGGAGATCAAGTTCTGGCGAGACAGTGCTATAACATAGCCCTACAAAGAAATGGTCAGTCAGACCCCTATCTGGTTGATGGATTAGACACCCGCGATGACCTCGTTAAAGAACGGGGTGAGCCAATCGAAAATCTTGTCTCAATTCCTTTGAACAATGGGAATAAGGAGCATGTGGTGAAGATCGACTCCAGCCTGGGAGAAGAGGTACGAACATAGCTCATCAAATTTCTATAAAATAATACGAATGTTTTTGCTTGGGTTTCGACGGACATGCCGGAGATTGATGTGGAAGTCATGGAACACCGTCTAGCTGTTGATCCCAAACATCGGCCAATGAAGGAAAAAATCCGAGGTCATGCACCGAAAAGGCAGAAAGCAATAGCTGAGGAAGTTGATAAACTCTTGAAAGTTGGGTTCATCAGAGAAGTCAACTATCCGAACTGGATCTCCAATATGGTTCTCGTCAAGAAGGCGAACGGCAAGTGGAGGATGTGTATAGACTTCAAAAAGCTAAACAAAGCCTGCCCGAAGGATAGTTATCCTCTGCCCAAAATTGACCAATTAGTGGATGCAACCTCAGGCCATGAGCTTCTCACTTTCATGGATGCATTTTTCGGCTACAATCAAATTAGGATGGCACCGGAAGACGAAGAAAAAACTACTTTTATTACTAACCGTGGTCTTTATTGTTACAGGGTCATGCTTTTTGGCCTCAAAAATGCAGGGGTGACCTATCAACGACTGGTGAACAAGATCTTTAAAGAGCAGATCGACCACAACATGGAGGTCTACGTGGATGACATGCTTGTAAAAAGTAAATCCTCAATAAACCATGTCGCCAACCTTGAGGAGACCTTCAGCGCCCTTCAAAAATACAAGATGAAGCTGAACCTAGCCAAGTGTGCTTTTGGAGTGACCTCAGAGAAATTCTTGGGTTTTATGGTATCGGGGCACAGGATCGAAGCAAATCCGAAAAAGATTCATGCCATCCAGGAAATGACCACCCCTTAGTCAATAAAGGAAGTTCAGCGTCTTACTGGGAGAGTAGCAGCTCTGAACCGCTTCGTCTCGAGGTCAGCCGAACAGTGCCTACCTTTCTTTCAGACTCTCGAGCAGCCAAAGAACTTCTATTGGACCACTGAATGTCAGCAAGCGTTCGAAGAATTGAAGAACTACCTCGGCTCACCTCCGCTATTGGCAAAGCCCAAACCCGGAGAGGAGTTGTTCCTGTACCTGACAGTCTCTCCTATGGCTCTCGCAACAGTTCTGGTTAAGGAAGAAGCAAAAATTCAACGATCGATCTACTACATAAGTCGAGTATTGAGAGACACCAAAACCAGGTATACTAAGTTAGAGAAACTAACTTATGCCTTGTTGATTGCAGCTCGAAGGCTCCGACCTTACCTTCAAGGGCACACCATAACACTGCTCACCGACCAACTGATTAAGGCAGTTCTGCATCGAGTGGATGCTTCTGGAAGGATAGTGAAATGGACAGTCGAACTCAAAAAATTCGACATCAACTATCGACCTCGATCGATGATAAAAGCCCAGATATTAGTTGACTTCATAGTCGAATGCACTATTCTGGAAGAGGCCGAACTTGAACGAGGTGAAGCTGACAACCCGAGGCTCCAGCCGAACTCCCCTGAAGAAAGAACATATCTCCCTGATGGTTTTTGGGCCCTCTACGTGGACGGTTCCTCCAACATGTCAGGCGCAAAGGCGCGGGCCTGATCTTGGTCAATCTGAAAGGAATTATCGCAGAGTATGCGCTACGCTTCAAATTCTCTACGATAAATAACGAAGCAGAATGTGAAGCTCTGATTGCAGGACTGAGGATCGCCAAAGAGTTAGAAGTAGATCGGCTCCAAGTCTACAGTGACTCCCAATTGGTAGTGGGATAAGTCAGCGGAAACTATGAAGCTCGGGAGGACAGTATGGCCAAGTATCTCGAAAAGATGAAGGAGATCATCCCTGCCTTTGGCAACTTTGACATCAAGCAGATTTCAAGAGTAGAAAATATCAAGGCCGATCTTCTCTCCAAGTTGGCTACCCTGGCTCTGGCTGAACTACCCAAGAAAGTCTTCTTCAAAGTTCTGAAGTATCCAAGTACAGAAGAACCACAAATTGTGATGGAGATCAACCATGAACCTAGCTGGATTGACCCACTGGTTGCATACCTCAAGGATGGGGTTCTTTCTCATGATGCAAAAGAAGCTCGAAAGCTTAGGAACCAGGCCTCCCGATACATCCTTTATGAAGGCAAGCTGTACAAAAGGTCATACTCTCTGCCCCTCCTGAAATATCTCCAGCCTTTTGAAACCGACTTTGCCTTGTGGGAGGTACATGAAGGAGTCTGCAGAAGTCACCTGGGGGCCAGATCTTTATCCCATAAATTACTCCGACAAGGTTATTATTGGCCTACAATATACCACGACTCCGTCGAATATGTCAGAAGGTGTGATCGGTGTCAGAGATGTGTGAATATCCAAAGACAACCCGCCTTCGAACTTACACCCTTGAGTGCCCCATGGCCGTTTGCACAATGGGGGATGGATATCCTCGGACCTTTTCCCATGGCATCCAGGCAGCGGAAGTTTCTCCTGATGGCAATTGACTATTTCACCAAGTGGGTCGAAGCTGAACCTTTGGCGAAAATCACAGAAACTAAAGTGCAGGACTTCATCTGGAAGTCAATTGTCTGTAGGTTCAGCTTACCCAGAACTCTCATTACTGATAATGAGCGATAATTTGCTGGAGCAAGGTTTGCTGAATTTTGTGAGGACTTAAACATCTCCCATAACTTCACATTAGTAGCCCATCCACAGGCAAACGGTGAAGCCGAGGTTACTGACAGGACTCTGTTGCAAGGAATCAAGGCGAGACTTAAAAAGGCAAAGGGAACTTGGGTAGATGAGCTTTATCATGTATTATGGGCATACCGAACTATCCAAAGACTGCCCACAGGGGAGACCCCCTTTGCCTTAGCCTTCGGAACAGAAGTCGTGATCCCGATCGAACTCAAGCTTCCATCGGTGTGAGTTGTGGCATTCGACGAGCAGCGCAACTCACAGGATCTCAAGGCCAACCTCGACTTGTTAAAAGAAAAATGGGAGACAGCTCAAGTTCGGATGGTAGCCTACAAGCAGAAAGCAGTCCGCTACTACAACTCTTGGGTCAAGAGCAAAGCCTTTAGAGTGGGGGACTTAGTACTTCGGTGAGCCGCTGTTTCACAACCTCAAAACTAAGAAAAATTTGCCCTGAACTGGGAAGGCCCGTATGAAGTTAAGGAGGTAGTCCGGCTCGGAACATACTATCTAAAAGAGCTCAGAGAAGCAGACCTTCCGCGATCATGGAATTCAAAAAATCTACGAATGTATTATCAATAACTTTATCTTAAATAAAAGTTTCATATTCGCATATCTTTTCTTTTGGTATGAGCTTATAACGACAGGGAGTAGCTCCTTCAGACAATCGAAATTAAGTGTGTTAGAAACAAGAGGAGAACCTCGTCCTGACACAAACGAAGGCCCGATTATTTAGAGACCGGATGGGGGGAGAGGCACTCACAACGGCCCTTATGCGCCCCCACAGCCATATTAGGAACAGGAGGAGAACCTCATCCTAACATGAGCAAAAATGAAGGTCGATTATTTAGAGATCGGATGTGGGGAGAGGCCCTCACAACGGCCCTTATGTGCTCCCACAGCCATGTTAGGAACAGGAGGAGAACCTCATCCTAACATGAGCAAAGTTGAAGGCCTGATTATTTAGAGATCGGATGGGGGGAGAGGCCATCGCAATGGCCCTTATGCACCCCCACAGCCATGTTAGAAACAGGAGGAAAATCTCATCCTAACATAAGCAAAATTGAAGGCCCGATTATTTAGAGACCGAATGGGAGGAGAGGTCCTCACAACGGCCCTTATGCACCCCCACAGCCATATTAGGAACAGGAGAAAAATCTCGTCCTAACATGAGCAAAGT
The DNA here is from genome assembly GCF_000442705.2 of Elaeis guineensis. Taxonomy (NCBI): domain Eukaryota; kingdom Viridiplantae; phylum Streptophyta; class Magnoliopsida; order Arecales; family Arecaceae; genus Elaeis; species Elaeis guineensis. The sequence goes on along the minus strand of NC_026000.2, from coordinate 43,068,718 downwards.
CAAAGGCCCGATTATTTAGAGACCGAATGGGGGGAGAGGCCCTTGCAACGGCTCTTATGCACCCTCATAGCCATGTTAGGAATAGGAGGAGAACCTCATCCTAACATGAGCAAGGTCGAAGGTCCGATTATTCAGAGATCGAATGGAGGGAGAGGCCCTTGTAACGGCCCTTATGTACCCCCGCAGCCCTGTTAGGAATAGGAGGGAAACCTCATCCTAACATGAGCTAAAATTGATTGTGTTAGGAATAGGAGGAGAACCTCATCCTGATACAAATAAAGATCTGGTCATTTGAGATCGGATGAGGGGAAAAGCCTCTCAGTAGCTCCTCTACACCCCTACAATCCCATTAGGAGCAGAGGAAAAACCCTCGCCCAAACATAAAGAAAGGGGGAGAGAAAAAGAAAAAGCGACGAGCTGCACCAGAGATAAGGAAAAAATGAACTACATCCAAGACTCAAGGGACCTCGTCTCAACGAGGAAGAAAACCCTTATCAAAAATCTTCAGTCTCTAAGGGGGAGCCCAACACTAGCAGGAGAAAATAGACTTTCTCAAGTAACGAGAAGTTCGGGCCCCGAGCTCGAACACTGAAAAATGTTAAACTCGAATGGCCTCAAAAAGACCTTTGGTCATGAACAAAAAGGACGAGTCAACACAGTGATGACCAGGAACCTTCAAACAACGTCGACATCGAATAAGATAAAAGACAAGAGAGGTTCGGCAAGCGACAACTCAGAGCAATAGTATACAAGGTGATGAGAAAATTTCATTTTATTTCATTAGTAAAGAATGCATTACAAAAGCCTTTGAAGGCCAACAAAAAAAAAGAGAGAAACAACCAGAAAAGAAAAGAATACATAGAATAAAAGGTAAAAAAGCTCTAAGGAAGCTCGGCTTCTTCTGACTTTGAACTCTCGGTTCCAGCCATCATCAAGGATTTCTTTAAGTTCTCAACTTCTTCTTCCAGTCCCCCTTAAAGGATTTTGCTTCTCCGACCTCCGTCCCTCCTCCATTTCTAGGGTTTCTTCTCCTCCTCTCTTCCTTCGCTCTCCATGGTGCCAAAAAAATCGAGGGCTTCGAGCTGAAATCCCGAGCTCATCCACGGGATCAAGAAGTACTCACAGTCAGAGATGTACCACAAGTGCGGGCTCTGGACGATCAAGATGAAGCACGGTGGTGTCTTTCCATGCTACGAGCCCAAGGAGGTACCGCCTAAGCCCGCCGAGAAGCCAGGGTGCACCCGTCGTCCAACCTTTTTATTAAATCTCTATTGTTGAAGGGATTCTCCCCCGGATCCTCTTCGGAGCTGTCAGCCCCCTCGATGGTAGCCCTGCTGCTGCGGCTCTTGCGGGCCAATGTCTTCTTTCTCCTCCTCCTTTCGGCCCCCAGTGCCTCCTCGGGGCGAGACTCTGGAGTGGAAACCTCGATCGGGGGGCTTCTTGGAGAGGCTCGGGGGACTGTGAGCTCGACGTCGGAGGGGGCATCGACGGTAATGGCCACCTGGGCAGGCACGATCGAGCTAGTCTCTTCTACCCTTGCCCTCTTCGCCACCCCCGAGGATGCGGTGCCTTTTCTTTTGTGGGCCTTGAGACCCTTGGCCAGCATCCGAGCTGCGTCCGTGTCCATATCTGCAATGAAAGAAGTTCGGTACAGCTTAGAAAAAAGAGCAAGAAGAAAGGAGGGAAGTGAAAGTCGAAGCCCGGTGTGGAAAGCTTCTTGGTATAAACAAAAGCAGCCGGGGGGAGGGGCGCTAGCTTGGCCAGTTGGCCCGAAAAGCTCCAGCTCGTACTTTGGAGGAACCCCATACTGAATCCTAATCAGTGAGAGTTCGTCCAAAGTCAGAGAGCTGGGAATGGTGTCTGGTACAAAGATCAGTGAGGTTCATCTATAGAACAAAGATTTTGGAGGGTTGGAATGGATGAACTCCTAGAACTGCTAGAGGAGGAAGTGTTGGAGGATATTTTGAATCAAGTGAAAGCCCTAAAAGTCTCAAAAAAATTGAAAAAAAAACAAACAGCATGCTCACAAAAAATCGAATAGGCAAAATACAAAGGAGGAAAAATGAAAGAACAGTAAAAAAAAAAGGGAGGGGGGTTTTGGAACTAACCTAGGTTGGTCTGAGAGATGCAGAGATGCAGAGATGGGGGTCGACTCGAAGAACACCTAAGGCCGAGAGGGATGTGTTGTGATCCAGGTGGTGTGCCCAAGGCCCAGGGAACCAAGGCTAAGGCCAAGGTCCATCATTCATGAAGGCTTCATGGAGGCTCTAGGGCCAGTTGGGCCCTAGGTTGAAAGGCTGTGGGCCTTTCGGGTTCTTGAGGTCTAGGTTATATGGGCCTCAAGGGACCAACTCTTTATGGGCCAGGTCTGAGCCCAGGATAGGTAAGATTAGGTCGAGTCATGGGTGTACATGGGCTTGGGTTAACCTAATCTCCCATAGAGTTGGTCAAGAGAGTTTTGGGTTTGGGTCACTTGACCCTGTGTTTATATATACATGCACTGTATAGGTTTGATTAAGCCAAGGGAATACGAAAACCCTTTCTCCCAAGTCTCTCTCTCTCCTCTCCCTCTCTCTTTTCAGCTATTCTCCACACCCCAGGAGCAAGAAATTCCTAGGGTTTCTTGCCGCTAGGTCCATAGAAGGCAGGAAAAGCAGGGGAGGCGCTAGGGTTTTGAGCCCCTCCCCCTTTGTGCCGCCAACCATATTGCCTCTCCCACTCTTGCAGCCACCCAAACATCAGGTCCAGGACTTGAAATCTCTTGCTACGAGGTTGGTACAAGTTTCTCTTAGATCTGGAGTTGATCTGAGGTCGTTTGAGGTACGGATGAGATCTCAATCAACAGATCTACAGGAAAGGCTGCAGCAGGACAGATCTACAAGGTCTGGTTCTATCTACCTTCTTTCCTATTTAGAACATCCCGATTTGAGATCTACAAATTGAAAGACCTCGGTCCAGGCCTGATCTGAATGGGTACCAGATCTTGGATTTTTTAGAGGCGATCTTAGAGGCATTCTTCATCTGGAACGAAAGGCTGACGAAGAAGACAGCAACCAGGCTGATTTCATCAAGGGCCTTCGATCGAGTCCAGAAGTCTCCAGATTTGTTTGTTGCTAGTTCTGCTGCACCCAAAGTCTGTGGGAGGAGCCAGGATCATGCTTCAATAGTTGGTATCAGAGCCACGATGGTGAGGAAGTGGTTCCAAGCGTGAGGAGTTGAAGATCCCAAGTGCTAAAAATTTTTAGCAAGGTACCATCAAGGTGTATTCTACACTTCCTGATTTTATATTGCTTGTTTGGCTTGGATCTAGTCATGGGAAGCAATATGAAGGTCGATTTCGAGAAGTTTGATGGCAAGAAATTTTTTTTTATGTGGAAAATCCGGGTGGAGGATCTTCTGGTGCAAGCAGATCTGGATCAGACTTTGGATGAGAAGCCTGAGGGAATGACAGATAGACAGTGGGCATCATTGGAGAAGAAAGCATGCTCGGTGATCAGAAGATGTTTGACTGATGCGGTGTTGTATTCAGTGCTGGAAGAAAAGACCCCGAAGGGCCTTTGGTCGAAGTTGCACACCATATATATGGGGAAGAATATGTGCAATAAGCTAATGCTGAAGAAGAGGTTGTACAGTCTTCGGATGCAGGAGGGATCTGATGTGATTGGCCACATTCAGAGGTTTGACCAGTTGTGCACAGAGTTGATGAATATCAGGGTGAAGTTGGATGAGGAGGACAAGTCTCTGTTGCTTTTTTGTGTTCGCTGCCAGGATCATATGACTCTTTGGTGACTACACTGCTCTACGGCAAGGAGACTCTGGAATATGAGGATATGGTCTCGGTGCTGATGTCTAATGAGCAAAGGAAAAAGTTGACCAGAGATCAGGCTCCCCAGGAGGGTTTGGCAGTAGGGGAGAGGACAGGTAGAGACAGAGGCAGAAGCAAGTCTAGGGGGCGGTCCAAGTCCAGGAAGGGAAAGAAAGAGATGAAATGCTTCAAGTGCAACGAGTTCGGGCACTTCAAGCGAGAATGTCCACTATGGAAGAGCAAGAAGGGAGAAAGAAGTGGCTCAGAATCAGTGAGTGCAGTTGCTGGGCAGCAGGTGGAGGATGATCTACTTGTGGTATCAGATGGTCACAAGTATTACACAGAGGAGTGGATACTAGACTCTGCGTGCTCACATCACTACACACCACACAGGTCTTGGTTTGCGACATACACCAAGACAGATGAGGGATCAGTGACTCTAGGCGACAATCATCTTTGCAAGGTGGCTGGGATAGGGATAGTCAGGGTGAGGATGTTTGATGGGATTGTGAGGACATTAACAAATGTAAAACACGTCTCGAAGCTGGAAAAGAATCTGGTGTCACTAGGCTACTTGGAGCGCAGTGGATACAGCTTCAGCAGTAGGGCTAGAAGCGAAGTATTAAACATCTCCAATGGAGCTATGGTGGTGATGAGAGGCAGGAGGTTGGACAATAATCTCTATCACATGGAGGGATCTGTGGTGACCGGAGAGTCTGATGCAGCAGTTGCAGCACAGGACCAGCAGGGGGCTTACAGGATGTGGCACTACCGCCTAGGCCACATGGGTGACAAGGGGCTGAGGGAGTTAAGCAAGAGAGGACTCATCTCTGATCTGGAGGATGGTGCTACAGGGGAGATCTGTGAGCCTTGCCAGATGGAAAAGTAGAGGAGAGTTCAGTTCAACATTAGTACAACCCGCAGTGCAATCCCTCTGGAGTTAGTACACACGGATGTGTGGGGACCAGCCCCAGTTTCAGCTAGAAATGGGGCTAGATACTTCATGACCTTGATTGATGATTTTTCAAGAAAACTCTGGATTTACTTCATGAGAGAGAAGTCTGAGGTCTTCACCAAGTTCAAAATCTAGAGAGCTGAGGTGGAGAAGGAGCAGGGGAGGAGTGTGAAGTGTCTGAGGTCAGACAATGGTGGGGAATACACCAGCAGAGAGTTTCAGGACTACGGTGAGGAGTATGGGATCAGGAGACACTTCTCAGTTAAGGAGACTCCACAGCAGAATGGGGTGGCTGAGAGGATGAATAGAACACTTCTGAAAAAGGCATGATGCATGAGGCTGCAGGCAGGGCTTCCAAAGGCATTCTGGGTTGACACAGTTGACACAGTTGACGCAGCGAGTTACTTGATCAATCCGTCACCTCACACCAGGTTGGATGGCAGGCTTCCAGAGGAGGTGTGGTCTGGGAGGATAGTTGGGCTGGGCCATCTATGGGTATTTGGGTGCACAGCTTATGTGCACATTGGAGCTGGTGAGCGGAACAAGCTAGATGCCAGATCACGCAAGATGGTGTTTCTAGGCTATCCATGAGGAGTTAAGGGATACAGGCTATGGGATCCCTTGGAAAAGAAGGTCATCATTAGTCAGGATGTAACTTTTAATGAGGAGTCAGTCCTACGGAGGTAAGCAGGCATGGAGGAGCAGCAGGAGCAGGAGGAGGTCCAGCAGAGCGCTGCTGGACAGCTTACCTCTTTGATTTTGCCTCTTGCAGATACTACGGGAGGACATGACATTCAAGTGGAGAACCTACCTAAGGTGTCTCCATAGGTGGAGAGGACTCGGACAGATGATCGAGGTGGAGAGGTCCAGCAGGAGCGAGCTGGATCAAAGACTGGTATCGGTGTTGCCCTACACAAGCCCAAGAGAACCATCAGGCAACCGGACCGATATGGTTTCGAGGAGATGCTATCATATGCCCTGGTGACAGCGAATGGAGACCCATATACATATCAGAAGGTTATTGAGAGCCAGAACAGAGAGCGGTGGGTCCAGGCGATGTCCGAGGAGATGCAGTCTCTCCACTAGAACCAGACGTGGTGATTGGTGTAGTTGCCACAAGGGAAGAGGCCCATTGGCTACAAATGGGTCTACAGTCGCAAGGAAGGGCCTTTAGAGCAGGGAGGTATCAGATTCAAGGCAAGGTTAGTGGCTAAGGGATACTCCCAGAAAGAAGGCATCGACTTTAGCGAGGTCTTCTCTCCCATCATCAGACATACTTCCATCAGAGTGTTGCTGAGCATTGTAGCAGCTCAGGATTTAGAGCTGGAGTAGATGGATGTCAAGATGGCATTCCTCCATGGGCATTTGGAGGAGAGGATTTACATGGAGCAGCCACCTAGTTTCAGGGATCCAGGATCAGAGGGAAAGATTTGTTTGGTGCAGAAGTCGCTGTACGGGCTGAAGCAGTCGTCGAGGCAATGGTACAAGCGGTTCGACTCCTATGTGCACAGCATTGGACTTTCTAGGTGCGAGTTTGATCCCTGTGTTTATGTTCAGTCTCTTGAGGATGGTTCTAGGGTGTTCCTACTCTTGTATGTGGATGACATGCTTATAGCATGCAAGAGTAAGAAGATTGTGCAGGATCTGAAGGCATCCTTATCTCGGGAGTTTGAGATGAAGGATTTGGGCCCCGCAAGGAAGATCCTAGGAATGGAGATTTTCAGAGATCGAGCCCAGAGGGTGCTGCATCTATCTCAGGGGGGCTACATACAAAAGGTCTTAGAGAGGTTCTGGATGAAGGGAGCAAAGCCGATGGAGCTACCACTTGTCGATCACTTCAAACTCTCGAAGACCATGGTGCCACAGACTGAGGTGGAGGCTCAGGAGATGGAGACAGTTTCTTATGCTTCAGGAGTTGGGAGCTTGATGTATGGGATGGTCTGTTGTAGGCCAGACATCGCTCATGCAGTGAGTTAGGTTAGCAGATTCATGGCGCAGCCTGGCAGGGAGCACTAGAGAGCTCTGAAGTGGATATTCAGATACCTGGCGGGTTCAGTTGGAGTTGGCATCTGCTACGGACAGTGAGGAGGTACAGTGGGATACTCTGACATATCCAGGGAGGCTCAGGGGCTGATTGGTGGTTATGTAGATGCAGACTTCGATGGAGATGTGGATATCCGGAAGTCTACGACAGGCTTCATCTTTAGCCTGTATGGAGGTCCTATTTCTTGGAGATCGAGTCTGCAGCCTATCACGGCCCTATCCACTACAGAGGCAGAATACATCAGGCTGACAGAAGCAGCTAAGGAGACAATTTGGCTAAAGGGTTTGTTGACGGAGATGGGCCTTACTCAGGAGGCCATTAGAGTGCACTGTGACAGCCAGAGGCACTTCTACTAGCACAGAACTCAGTCTATCATGCAAGGACAAAGCACATCGACATTCGGTATCATCGGATCAGGGAGCTTATAGAGGATGGTGAGGTGGAGCTGATAAAGGTACATACCAAGGAGAACCCAACTGATGCACTTACGAAGGTACTTCAACGGGACAGCTTTCAGAGATGTGTTGAGCTGATTCGGCTGATGGACAGAGTGGAGCTGGTTGAAGCCTTGGGACACCAAGGTGGAGATTGTTGTGATCCAGGTGGTGTTTCCAAGTCCCAGGGGACCAAGGCTAAGGCCAAGGTCCATCATTCATGAGGGCTTCATGGAGGCTCTAGGGCTAGTTGGGCCCTAGGTTGAAAGGCTGTGGGCCTTTCGGGTTCTTGAGGTCTAGGTTATGTGGGCCTCAAGGGACCAACTCTTTATGGGCTAGGTCTGGGCCCAGGATAGGTGAGATTAGGTCGAGTCATGGGTGTACATGAGCTTGGGTTAACCTAATCTCCCATAGAGTTGGTCAAGGGAGTTTTGGGTTTGGGTCACTTGACCCTGTGTTTATATATACATGCACTGTATAGGTTTGATTAAGCTAAGGGAATACGAAAACCCTTTCTCCCAAGTCCCTCTCTCTCTTCTCCCTCTCTCTTTTCAGCTATTCTCCACACCTCAGGAGCAAGAAACCCTAGGGTTTCTTGCCGCCAGGTCCATAGAAGGCAGGAAAAGCAGGGGAGGCGCTAGGGTTTTGAGCCCCTCCCCCTTTGTGCCGCCAACCATATTGTCTCTCCCTCTCTTGCAGCCACCCAAACATCAGGTCCAGAACTTGAAATCTCTTGCTACAAGATTGGTACAAGTTTCTCTCAGATCTGGAGTTGATCTGAGGTCGTTTGAGGTGCGAGTGAGATCTCCATCAACAGATCTACAGGAAAGGCTGCGGCAGGACAGATCTACAAGGTCTGGTTCTATTTACCTTCTTCCCTATCTAGAATGCCCCAATTTGAGATCTACAAATTAGAAGACCTCGGTCTAGGCCTGATCTGGTTGGGTACCAGATCTTGGATTTTTTAGAGATGATCTTAGATGTGTTCTTCATCTGGAACGAAAGGCTGACGAAGAAGACTGAAACCAGGCTGATTTTGTCAAGGGCCTTCGATCAAGTCCAGAAGTCTCCAGATTTGTTCGTTGCTAGTTCCGCTGCACCCAAGGTCCGTGGGAGGATCCGGGATCATGCTCCAACATGATGCTGGAGAAGGACAAAACTCTCGGGAAGAAGGAGGGACCGAAAAAAATCTCAGGCAAAGTGAAACCCCTGAAGGAGGGGAGCGGGTTTAAATAGGCAACGGGGTCCGGTGCACTAATGATTGCAGATCTCCTTGGGCCGATCTACAACCGCCGCATGTCTCACTCATCATGGCAGATGGCTGAAGGCGGCTGACAATTGACATAATCATTATTGCACCGTACCTAGAGCAATGCTCCAGCAAAAATTCTAAAAAAATCTTTCCGGGTCACCTTGATTTGAAAAGACTCCAGCACCAACGTGCCAAACGCCAAAATATCTGAAAACAATCAAGTACAAAAATCGAGAAAGACAACTTCAGCTGTGAAAATTTCTCTGTACTTCCTTCATTCGGAATCCGAACTCGAAAATAGGGAGACTGGTGTTGGGTATAAAATAACTCCAGTCGAAGTTTGTAAGAGGCTGACCCTCCCAGGGCTCTTCTGACTTCCGACCTTGTGCGGCATCTTTCTGAACTCCCTCGGCTATCCGAGCTTCCATAATACCATCCGGACTCCCCCAGCAGTCGACCTTCCACAGTGTCCTCCAGATTCTTCTAACGGACGAACTCCTATCGTGCCATCCGGACTTCTTCAATAATGAGCTCCTCCATTCATCTACCGGACTGCTCCAAATGCTCTCTGGGCTTCACTATCAGCCAATTTTCTACAGTGATTGACAACTCTCCGAATCTCTTCCAGACTTCTTTCGGCCATGATCGACTTTACTCCAAACTTCTTCCAGACTTCGTCGATGATCGAGCTTCTCCAGCAGTAGGACTTCTATAGTAACCAGACTCCATCCAAGTTTCTACGGTGGTCGATCGCCTTCCGAATTTCATTCGAGCTCCTACAAGAGGCAGACTCCGTCCGAACTTCTACAGCGGATAGATCCCAGACGAACTTCTATAATGGAAGGGGCTCCACCAGCTGGATCTCTACTCCGAACTTCTATTGCAAGCAGATTTCATCCGAGCTTCTACAATAAGAAGTCTCCATCCGAGCTTCCACGATAACTAGTCTTCATCCGAGCTTCCACAGTAAGCGGCCTCCTTCCAGACTCCTACAAGAACCGGACTCCGTCTGAACTTTTACAATAGAATTGAGCTCCAGACTCCTCCAGCGGTCGACCTTCCACAGTGTCCTCCAGCGGTCGACCTTCCATAGTGTCCTCTAGGCTCCTCCAGCAGATGTACTTCCACAACGCCATCCGAACTCCACTATCGATCGACCTTCTGTTGGATTTCTCATAGAATCGGACCTCTCCAGCAGACAGTCTTCCGACGACCTTCTACATCAGGCAAATTTCAGATGGATTTCTTTAACAATCAGACTCCTGCCGGACTTCTCCAACAGGAAGTTCTCGTCCGAGCTTCTACAATAGATGACTTCCGCCTACAGCATCAGCGTCTAAGGCACCCAACAATAGTTGACCCATCAGCAACCTCGAAAGCATCCGAGTTTCTCTCAAATTGCTGAGACAGAGAGCTATTTCGCTCCACCAGACGTCCCAGCCGAGCTTCAGCCGTCCAGCCCAAACTCTCTGGCAAGTTGCGACAACGGATACTACCCCACTCCGCCCTTCATAACAAACTCCATGTGGCCCCATTATTCTCTGGCAAGTCGCAACAACGGACACCACTCCACTCTCTATAATAGATTCTACGTGGCCCCACCACTCTCTGGCAAGTCACGACAACGGACACCACTCTACTCTCCATAACAAACTCCACGTGGCCCTGAACGGCCCACTACCAGGCAATTATGGACGTCACTGTCAAGTGGTTACACTCCCCCATCTATAAAAGAGACCCTCCCAGATACGTTCTCCTCTAAGCTCTAAACTCTATCTCGAAACTCTGCTAAAATTCTATTCGAGTGCTCCATCTCTGTTGAGGTAGAGTACTGACTTGAGCATCAGAGGGTCTTGTTGGAGCACCCCCAACTCCGACTTAGACTTTCCTTGCAGGTCCCGACGGTGGCCGCAATCCCCTCGACTCCAGCTTCTCCAACATCGATGAAATTCTGCACCAACAGTAAGGATAATATTGAGTAATTTCGATATACCAACTCTAGGTGTGTCTTTGTTTCTTTAGGCTCCCCAGGTATTTATCTCTAAACTCTTTCCAAGTTTCTTTGTTATCAACACTTTGATCAATTTAGATAAGATATCTTGATGGTCTTTTATATAGTAGTTTACCATAAACTATCCATATAAACTAATCAAAGATCGCAAGATCAAATCTATAAGCAATTCTTTATGCATGATCATGTTGAGCCTTTTCAGGCTGCTTGATATCCTTGATCATTATCAAATAATGATCATAGATTGACTGCCCATCATACATCAGATGCACTGTGCGACTTTGATTATCTTACAACACTTGTAGATAAATCAATATGTCATTGCAGTGAACATGCGCTTATGCATAGCACCTATCTTTATTGTCATTGTCCATCCACTCATCAAGTATAGCTTGTTGACTTTAGGTTGGATGAGTTGTTAATATTAGAATAATCTGATAGAGAATATTGCTTAATTTTCTAAAATTAAGAATAATTCTTAAGTTTGTGAGCCAGTCTATGTAATCGATTTTGGTTAATCGATTGATATAAGATTTGAGCTAGAGGGTTGGAAGCTAACACAATAAACAACAGAAAGCAAAGATTCTAATTGAATATTTATACTTATTTCAATAATTTGCTCTAAAAATTTTTAGATGTAAAAAGAGACTCACACTATTTTATCAGATCTCCCACACCTTTCGGATAGAGAAACAAAAATTTTGATGTGACAATTGGATTTCTAGTGAGTGCTGCGGTCCCACCAATGCCGTGCATCTCATCTAACAGTTATTGGTAACACGAATAGATATCGATGTACAGATAACTCTTTGTCCATATACTTCTCTAAGCATGTTCCACTTGGTCTCTAAGTCATGTGGGCTCACCTAACAGTTATTGCCCGCACTTCTTAGTTAAGCCAGACCCACCATTCACAAGCAAGTGCAAAGCCATCATTGGATCCCTCACCTAATAGTTATTGGGCCCAACCCTATCTTTACCCTACAGCAACTCTTTGCTAATAGAGTGATTGCGTGTTTTTGATGTAACTGAATCACTGTGATAAGTCGAGAACAATCAACGTTGATAGCATACCTGCACATCTACAACAGTAGAAGACCTTGGACTTAATATTTGGTGGAGAGATTTAGATTTAGGTCTCATCTAATTAGTCATCACATGACTGATATAATTAGTATGGACTAAATCAAACCACCAAGCAACTATATTTGAGACTCAATCTATCAAATTAGCTAGGTAAGTGGAGATTCGTGGGGATCCTCCCGTTGCTTTTCTTAGACACCAATAAATTAACCAGATAAGTGAACGGAACCAATTAAATAACTATCTTTCAATTACTTATCTTAGACACCAATTGGATAATTGATCCAAATAGGTTAGCTTAGGTAAATTAGACTCGAGCCACAGAGCCGAATTAGATCCTTAGGTTAATCGATTCTACATATGGATGTTAATCTATTCGATCAACAATAATTATATGATCTTAGACTCTATTGACCTTATCCTAATCAATACTTGACTCGGTTTGATCAACTGATAAATCAATTCTAACCCAATGTGATCAAATCAGAAACTCTTACATGTAATCCAATTATAGGATCTAATTTGATCTACCCATGATCAATCTCTCATGCACAAACACTAATTTCAGATCTTAAATCAAAATTTTTAGATCTAAATTCTTTGCATGAAGAATAAATTTTGATCTCAAAATAATGCATACAAATATGTATCACATACATAAATAAGTTCAGGTCACAGAAATAAATTTCAGTCCTAAACATGCTTTCATATATCATATATATGAATTAAAATAGATCTTAAAACTCTTTTTAGATCTAAATAACAAAATATATATCACATATATACTGTAAAAATTAGATCTAAAAAAAATTCAATCTAATTAAAAATTTTAACATCGTTCTAGGATAACCATTCAGCATAACAGATTATGCCTGGGTAAACTTATGTCAGAACGATATCAAAACCTTTTAGATCTGAAATTTTTCTCTATAGATTTTAAATCTAAATCTTAATCTCATACATATGATGTGGCTCTGATACTATTGTTAAAGTTTTATGATTTCATGCACACATGATTTTTCAAAACAAGTTCGCAACGAAATTTAAAAATTTTCAGATTAAATCTAATTTAATCTAAGTATGCATAAGATCATATCTTCAAACCATAAACAGAATCATCATATATGAGATAAGATTCAGATATAAAAATTAAATAGAAAAAAATAAATTTAAAATATACTTGGACATAAATCATTCTTCAACACGAACAAATGATCATAGATGTCTTTTGAAGGTCCCTTGTAGCTGCACAAGCGTCCGGCCTCTACAGGTATCCACAAGAGACTCTGATCTGATCAAAAACTTTTTGATCTCACTAGAGTGCTAGCTTTCTTGTAGAGTTCGCATCTTGATGGTTGAAAATCTTCTTTTCTTCTAAGACACTCTTAGTGAACAAGAAGATGTAGAAGGATCTTGATCTCTACACTAGATATCATGAGAAGAACTCTTTCTTCTCTTTTCTTCCTAAAATTCATGCACCAAATCTCTACAATAGAGATGTAAAAATTTTGTCCAACTTTTGGACAAAGAGAAGAGGAAACATCCATATTTAAACATGGACAAGAAGTGGAGAAGAAGATGTCCTAATAACCAACTCTTGGTTGTTGCAAGAAAGAAGGAATGTTTGTAACAAACCTCACACCATGGACCTATGATGCCACACCCTCTCTCCTTGCTTTTCTCCATGTGAACTCCTCTGGTTTTTGGGTGTTGAAATCTGATTGTTATCCTTTCTCTCACATCCCAAAGGGTGCTCTTTAAATAGATCAATAAGGAGTTTGATCTAGATTAGGAATCAAGAGTCCATAATGCTTTGGACTCTTATCCTATTTGATGCCGCAAACAACTTCATGTACGCCCAGATTTTTACATGCTAAAAGGGATTTTTTTCTTCTCTCTTACATGCTAATAAGATGAGAAAACATGATGTTAAAAACTGGTTGTGGTGTGGCATCAAATTGGTTTGGGGCATGGGCTTTGTTGGCGAATAGATAGAAGGTAGTTTATGATCATGGGACTCTTATTTAAATTACTGTTTTAAATCCAATTAAAATATTAATTAATTTTAATCATATTAAAATCAGATTAGACTCAAATAAATAAGAATCTAAATCTAATTTAGAGCCTAATTAATTTAGATTAGATATCTCTTAATTGGAGGAGTCCTAGTCCAATTGGACTCTTTCTTGATGCTTGAGTCAAACTCAATTTTTAATCTTAATCTATTTAAGATTTGGTGTACCTATGAAAATAAGAATTTCTAGTCCAATTAGGAATATATGCATTCTAGTCTAATTAAAAATTTGATCAAATCTAAATTTTAATTCAACTGGGACTAATCATCCGATCCTTTTGGGATTATCCTATAACCTTATTGGGTTGATCAAATCAAATTCATAATCAGTCAAATTAAATCCAATCAAATTGAACTTGATACAAGCTTCATTGCTTAATTAAATTGAGCAAATTAGCAATCTTATTACTAATTAATCCTCCTATAACTCACTAACTCTTTAGTAAGTTACATAATGTAATATTTGTATTAGATCAATTATCAATCAAATTGATAATCAAATTCTATTATGATTCATAATCATCATTCAACCATCTGATCAGTCAAAAATCTCTTTTGTGTGTGACCCCTTAGATTCTATTCTGTCTGGCAATGAGATATATTATGATTTCTACCATAATATCATTGAAACTCTTTTCAATGAATTGAAATAATTTTAACTCTGCCCACCAAGGATCATTGATCATCAAGATGATCCTCATGAGTCTCACAATCCATCAGTGACACCTGACAGTATGTAGTGGTAACCCAGCAGAATAAAAGATAAACCTCTAGGTGCAGTTAGCATATGATACAGTCTCTCTATCGTGAGTCCCGACTAGATGGCAGGTCATGGATGAATTGTCAAACCTCAACATCGATCATATGATAGATTTAATCAGTTTGAGTGCATATGTGATTCTATGAAAATTCTTTTCTATCAATCACACTGCTATGGCCATAGACTTAGGGACTCAGCTGCTTAAATTTTATAGGACTGCTTCCTTCTGCTAGGATCAATAGATTCTATCTTGATGCACACCCCACTCCTACAGTGGACCAACTGTCGCCAATATCCACTACAAGGGCTCTTCGAGACCTATGTTGATGTGTCAGTCAAACTCCAACAGCCTCACTGCGAGCAGTAGTGCCATCTCAGATCAAAGGACTAGTCATACAACTACAGTATCGAGAAAGTCACTAATGAGTGAGCAAACATCCATGTGACTTCTCGTGTTGGTCATGCTCAGTACTAGTTCTTCTTTAACAACCACTTACACTCTCGCTCTGGTGTCACTACACTGTAGACTCGAGATCTATCTGTCTGAAGAAAGCGATCCGTGCACTGATCTATCTGGATCAATCACCATCTCCATAATGATCTTATGATCAGGAGTAATTTAGAAACTAACCATCAATGATACATGCCTCAAATTCTCAACTCTTTGAGAATATGTGTCATCATCTTGTTAATCCCTTGGATGATTCATGGACACATAAATATGAATGGTAATATAACAGCCCAATAAGTACAAAATCATATCCTAGATATATGAAATGTGTCAGTCAAGATTGGCTTCTAGGGCATACATCCAACAATCGGGGTGCAAAAGATTGGTGTAGGTGATATCAAAATTAAGAGTTCAAAGGAGTTTGGACTCTCACTCAAACTCCTACCTAAACTTTATCTCTTCCCTATTTAAACCAAACACCATGTGGGGCATTAGATAAACCAGATATGATCAGGTTTTAATGCCTAAAAAGGGGAGGTGTGCACGGGGAAAAAAAATCAAGGGGAGAAGGGCGCGGCGTGTATGTCCATGGCATGAGGTATGGTTGCTTCATATCCCTTCTTTCTTACAAACAATCAAAGGTTGGTTGTTTGGACATCTACTCTCTCATCTTTTATCCTAGTTTGGATATGGATTTCTTCTCTCCTCTTTGCCCAAAAGTTGGACAAAATTCTTACGTCTCTAGTGTAGAGATTTGATGCATGAGTTTTAGGAAGAAAAGAGAAGAAAGGGTTCTTCTCACGATCTCTAGCATAGAGATCAACATCCTCCTACTTCTTCTTCTTCTCTAAGAGTGTCTTGAGAGAAAAAAAAAATTTCAACCATCAAGATGGGATCTCTGCAAGGGAGCTGGCACTTCAGTGAGATCAAAAAGCTTCTGATCAAATCGAAGTCTCATGTGGATATCCGTAGAGGTCGGACGCTTGTGCAGCTACAAGAGATCTTCAGAAAATATCTATAATCATCAGTTTGCGGTGAAGATTGATCCATGCCAAGGTATGCTCTCTATTTATTTTTTTTATTTGATTTTTATATTTGAATCCTATCTCATATATGATGATCCTGTTTATGATTTTAAGATTTGATCTTATGCATGCTTAGATTAATTTAGATTTAATCTAAAATTTTTAAATTTTGCTGCATACTCATTTTGAAAAATTTTTGCATGTATGAAACCATGAAACTCCAACAGTGGTATCAAGCCACGTCATATGCATGAGATTAGAATTTAGATCTGAAATCTATAAAGAAAAAATTTAGATCTAAAAGTTTTTGATGTCGTTCTGACGTAAGATTGTCCAGGTATAACTTGTTATGTTGAATGGTTATCCTAGAATGATGTTAAAATTTTTAATTAAATAAAATTTTAGATCTGATTTTTACAGCATATATATGATATATGTTTTGTTGTTTAGATGTGAAAGGAGTTTCAAGATCTATTTTGATTCGTATATATGATATATGAAAGTATGTTTAGGATTAAAATTTATTTATATGACCTGAACTTATTCATGTATATGATATATGTTTGTATGTATGATTTAAAATTATTTCGAGATCAAAACATACTTTTCATATAAAAAATTTAAATCTAAAAATTTAATTTTAAGATCTGAAATTAGTGTTTGTTTATGAAGGATTGGTCATGGGTAGATCAAATTAGGTCATGTAATTAGATTACATCTAGGATTTCTAATTTGATCATATTGTGCCTAAATCGATTTAACAGTTGATCAAACTAAGTCAAGTGTTGATTAGGATGAGGTCAATAGAGCTTAAGATTATATAATTATTGTTAATCGAATCGATTGACACCGATATATAGAATCGATTAATCTAAGGACCTAATTCAGCTCTATGGCTCGAATTTGATTCACCTAAGTTAACCTATTCAGATCAATTGACCAATTGATGTCTAAGGGAAGTAATTAAAAGATGGTTATTTAATTGATTTCGTTCACTTATCTGATCAATTTATTGATGTCTAAGGAAAGCAATGGAGGGACCCCCACCAATCTCTACTTACCTAGTCAATTTGAAAGATCGAGTCTCAAATATAGTTACTTGATGGTTTGGTTTAGCCCATGCCAATTAGATCAGTCATATGATGATTTATTAGATGAGATCTAAGTCCAAATCTCTCCATAAATATTAAGTCTAATAGTTTTTCATCGTTGTAGATGTGCAGGCATACTACCGACGTTGATTGTTCTCGACTGGTCATAGTGGTTCAGTTGCATCAAAAACATGCAACCATTCTATTAGCAAAGAGTTGCTCCAGGATAAAGATGGAGTTGGACCCAATAACTATTAGGTGAAGAATCCAATGACGGCTTTGCACCTGCTTGTGAATGGTGGATCTAACTTAACTAAGAAGTACAGGCAATAACTGTTAGATGAGCCCACATGACTTAGAGATCAAGTAGCTGCAACATGCTTAGAGAAGTATTTGGATAAAGAGTTATCCACACATTGATGTTTATTCGTGTTATTAATAACTATTAGGTGAGGTGCACGGCATCGGTGGGACCATAGCATCCACTAGAAATTCAGTTGTCGCGTTAAGGTTTTCATTTTTTCACTCAGAGAGTGTGAGAGATCTGATAAAATAGTAAGAGTCCTTTTTGCATCTAAAAAATCTCTAGAGCAAATTATGAAATAAGTATAAACATCCAATTAGAATCTTTGCTCTCTGATGTTTATTGTGTCAGCTTCCAATCCTCTAGCTTGAATCTTAGATATCAACCAATTAACCGAAACCAATTACATAGACTGACTCATAAATCTAAGAATTATTCTTAAGTTTTAGAAAATTGAGCAATATTCTCTATCAGGTTATTCTGATGTTAACAGCCTATCCAACCCAAAGTCAACGAGCTATACTTGATGAGTGGATGGATAATATCAATAAAGATAGATGCTATATGTTGAAGTCCATGTTAGATGAACTCTAACATATGCATGAGCACATGTTCACTGCCAATGATACATTGATTCATCTACAAATGTTGTGAGGTGATCAGAGTCACACAGCGCATGTGATGCGTGATGGACAGTCAGTCTATGATCGTTATTTGATAATGATCAAAGACATTAAGGAGCTTAAAAGGCTCGACATGATCATGCACAAGAAATTACTTGTGGATTTGATCCTGCGATCCATGTTTAGTTTATACGAATAGTTTATAGTAAACTACCACATGAAAGACCATCTTGGCATCTTATCTGAATTGATCAATTATTGCTAACAAAAGAACCTTGAAAGAGTTCTGAGATAAATACCTAAAGAGCCTAAAGAAACAAAGACACACCTAGAGTAGGCATGTTTAAATTGCTCAATACTATCCTTATGATTTTTTCTTCTCCCAGTTGAGTTTTAGACCCTAGTGCTTTTTGTGCATAAATTTTATAGGAAGGTAGAGGGCAGAGGAAGTAACTCTTGAAATTGACAAAGGGGCAAGAGTTGCTGCTGTGGCCATGGATATCTATCCTTTATATTTATCGTTTAGATTTAGTTCTTAGAGATAGTCTTTATCATTTGCATGGTAATACATCTGTGAACTTAATTGAGCAAGTGGTAAATGCCATTAGGTCTGAGAGATCCAGAGTTGAGATAACCCTTAAGTATATGTGGAGCCTTAGACTAGGTCATATTGGAGAAGAAATGACTAACAAACTAAAGAAATATGGACTTTTGAGCTCATTGACTGTTGAGTCATATCTAGTTTGTGTATCATTTCTTTGAAAAAATATGACCAAGCTACTCTTGTGAGATAAGAGGAAAAGGACCACTGAGATACTTATCCTTCTACACATGTGATGTGTGTAACTCATGTGATGTGCTAACAAAAGAGTTGTCTCTACTTTGTTACCTTTACCGATGATCAGTCATGGTATGGGTAAGTATATAAGACACAAATCTAAAATTTTTGAAGGGTTCAAAGAATTCAGATGTAAAGTAGAGAAGCAAATCGAAAAATATCTAAAAGTACTTCGATCGGATCGAAGATGCAATACCAATGAAAGAAATTTTTTGATTATCTCATAAAATGGCATTGTTTCATATTGGACATCTCTTAGTATATCTCAGCTCAACGAGATAAGAAGAGTCATGGGACTATATGAGATATGATCCGATCCATGATGGAATTCACTGATTTATGTTGTTTCTTTAGAGACATATTATATTTCTATAGAATTGGGTTCTCTCTAAACCTGTTCCAACCACACCATATGAGATATAGCATGATGAAAATTGAATCTTGTTTATTTCAAGATCCAAGGATATCCAGCCTATGTCTAAGATAGCAAGTAAAAATATTAGAGGAAAGGTTTATAAAGCTTATCCTAAAAGAGTTTGGGATATTATTTTTTGATAGGATCATAATGTGGTTGTGACCCGACATACTATCTTCTTGAAAAATTATTTAACTAAGATGAAGTAGTGGGAGGAAAGTTAAGCTCAAAAAGAGTGTCTCTGAAGAGCAATGAGCTATAAGACCTTAAGAACCTATTCATAATGAGCCAGTATACATATATTCCTCCTCCTCTTCGTACATATAGTAGGATCTCCCATCCTCTCAAAAGGTACTTGGGTATGCATAATAGAGGATGTAAAGAAAATCATTTCTCATGAGAGATAAAGAATATAGAGATGATCCTAAAATTTATAACGAGATGATGTTAGTCATCGACTCGAAGAAAAAAATATGAAATAGCTTTTCTGACTAGATATCTTTTGAAGATTTCTATATGGAGTAGCTTATGAAATTCACTTCTTATGATATGAGATCACAAACACTATAATAATCTTAGAGTTGGAATATTCATTTCGATGATATGATCAAATTATTTAATCAAAAATGAAGAATTATATATTTTCAAAAGGGTCAGTGGGAGTGTCTAATACTGACATCGATTAAAATTTGGTTGTATATAGAATTCTCTATGAAACACACAAAGCAAGCATCCTATATTCTGAGAATATAAAGATCTATAAAGATAGATATAATTGGATACTTGTGTTTTCACAAATAAAGTACAGAGAGTAGATGCTGAAAGAATTCAGTATAGAAATCTCGAAGATAGGTCTACTACACTCTTGGGCATAGATGTAGATCATGTAATATACTTAAACTAATATAGTTAATACTGTGAATGTCACGAGTAGATATCAGTTGTATTCAGACTGAGAGCACTGGATTGCTATGAAAAATCTTTAAGTTCTTGAGAAGAACTAAAAATTTATTCTTAATTTTGGAGAAGAATCAAAGCTAGGAGTGGGAGGATACATCAATTCAGATTTTATGTCTGATGTTGATGGTAGAATGTCTACATCATAGATGTAATCATGTTGATATCTTAGAAGGATTCCAAGTAATCGATCGATGGAAGTTGAGTACACTGTAGATATGTAGGATATATTCTGGTTCTAATATTAGTTGCAGATTGGATGTCATACTATCAGATACCATGACACTATACTACAAAGATAATGGCACCATAAGCCTTGCTAAGGAGCCTAGGTCTCACCAGATATCCAAGCACATCGAGCAGCAGAACATGCGAGTACCTCAAGTAGAAATACATAGAGGTACAGAGAGCAAACACTACACGAGATGTATTTAACCAGCTGGTAAGTCACTTAGCTAGCCCAAGACTAAAGCCTGTCTTGTGAAGATGGGGCTTGAAACATGGCAGATTGGCTTTAGTGTAAGTGAGACATTGTTAGATGTATGCCCTAAAAGTCAATCTTGACTGACGCATATTATATTTCTAGGATATATTTTTATACTTAATGGCTATTTATATTATCATTCATCTTTTATGTGTTCATGAATCATCCAAGGGATTAACAAGATGATGACACATATTCTCAAAGAGTTAAGAATTTAAGACTTGTGTCATTGATGGTTAATACTTAAATTGCTCCTGGTCATAGGATCATCATATGGGTGGTGATTGATCTAGATAGATGAATGCACGGATCATTTTCTTCGGACAGATGAGTCTCGAGTCTGTGGTGTAGTAACACTGAAACGAGAGTGTAAGTGGTTGTTAGAGAACAACTAGTACTGAGCATGACCAACACAAAAAGTCACATGGATGTCTGCTCACTTATTAGTAACTTTTTCGATGCTGCAGTTGTATGACTGATCTTTTGGTCTGCGGTGTTACAGCTGCTCACAGTGAGACTATTAGAATTTGACTGACACATAAACATGGATCTCAATGAGCCCACGTAGTAGATGTTAGCGATAGTTGATCTACTGTAGGAGTAGGATGTACACCTAGATGGGATCTATCGATCCTAATAGAAGAGAGTAGTCCTATAGGATTTATGAAGCTGAGTCTTTAAGTCTATGGCCATAGCAGTGTCATTAATGAAAAAAAATTTTATAGGAATCACATATGGACTTGAACTGATTGAATCTATCATATGACCGATGATGAGATTTAACGATTCATCCATGATCTGCCATCTAGTCGGAACTTACGATAGAGGAACTGTATCATACATTAACTATACCTAGAGGTTCATCACCTTTTATTCTACTGGATTATCACTACATGCTGCTAGATGTCACTGGTAGATTGTGAGACCCATGAGCATCATCTTGATGATCGATAATCTTTGGTGGGCAGAGTTGGAATGGTTCCAACCCATTAAAAAAAGTTTCAATGATATTATGATAGGGATCACAATATATCTTACTACCAGACAGAATAGAACCTATGGGATCACACATAAAGAGACTTTCAACTGATCATATGGTTGAATTATGATTATGAATCGTGATAGGATTTGATTATCAATTTGATTGATGATTGATCCAATGCAAAAATTATAATTAAGTGACTCGCTAAAGTGTTAGTGAGTTATAGAAGGATTAATTAACAATTGAATTGCTAATTAGCTCCATTTGATTGAGCAACAGGGCTTGTATCAAGTCTAATTAAATTAGATTTAATTTGACTTGACATGAGTTTGATTTGATCAAACCTAGTTAGGTTATGAGATAACCAAATAGCATGAAAGATTCATTCCTAATTGAATTAGGATTTGGGTTTGACTCAATTCCTAATTAGACTAAGATCTAAATAAGAATGTTTGAGTTCTTATTTAGACTAGAAATTCTCATTTTCATGGATGCCCCAAATCTTCATTGGATTAGGATTAAATTGAGTTTGACTCAAGCACCAAGAGAGAGTCCGAAAGGACTAAGACTCCTTCTCTAATTAAGTGACATCTAATCTAAATAGTTTGGGCTTCAAATCAGATTTAGATTTTTTATCTATTTAGATTTAATAAAATCTTAATATGATTAGGATTGATTAGAGTTTTAATTGATTTAATTCAACTACCTAAAGAAGAGTCTCATGTTCTTAAAACTCCTCCTTTCATGCATCATAAAGCAAGCCCATGTCAACCAGATTTTGGATGCCTAAATACTCTACACCATCTTCTCATGTTGTGCATGTAATAACCTCTCTTAATCCCCTTCTTTTCATGAGAGACCTGGGTGCAAAAGATTGGTGTGGGCGGCATCAAAATTAAGAGTCCAAAGGTGTTTGGACTCTCACCTAAACTCTATCTCTTCCCTATTTAAACCAAACACCATGTGGGGCATTAGATAAACTAGATATGATCAGGTTTTAATGACTAAAAAGGGGAGGTGTGCGTGGAGAAAAAAAATCAAGGGGAGATGGGCACGGTGTGTATGTCCATGGCGTGAGGTATGGTTGCTTCATATCCCTTCTTTCTTGCAAACAACCAAAGGTTGGTTGTTTGGACATCTACTCTCTCATCTTTTGTTCTAGTTTGGATATGGGTTTCTCTCCTCTTTGTCCAAAAATTGGATAAAATTTTAATATGTCTAGTGTAGAGATTTGGTGTATGGGCTTTAGAAAAAAAAGAGAAGAAAGAATTTTTCTCACGATCTCTAGCATAGACATCAATATCCTCCTACTTCTTCTTCTTCTCTAAGAGTGTCTTGAGAGAAAAAAAGATTTTCAACCATGAAGATGCAATCTCTGCAATGAAGCTAGCACCTCGATGAGATGAAAAAATTTTTGATCAGATCAAATTCTTGTGTAGATATTCGTAGAGGTCGGATGCTTGTGCGGCTACAAAGGACCTTCGGAAGACATCTATGATCATCAGTTCACGGTGAAGATTGATCCATGCTAAGGTATGTTCTCTATTTATTTTTCTCTATTTAATTTTTATATCTGAATCTTATCTCACATATGATGATCCTATTTATAGTTTTAAGATTTGATGTTATGCATGCTTAGATTAAATTAGATTTAATCTAAAATTTTTAAATTTTGCTGCATACTCGTTTTGAAAAATTTTTTGAAAAATTTTTACATGCATGAACCATGAAACTCCAACATGTGGGGAGTCTCCAAAGGTGGGCATGGGCTACTGGTTGGATACACTAGGAACCTTAGAGGAGGTCCCTTTAAATAGGTATAAGGATTAAATCCTATTCAATCTCATAGTACAAGTCCTACTTGCATTAAGTTTCCTAATAATTTAAGTTATTCAACTTACATTAGGAATCCTTATAGGCACCAACTCTTAGAGCCCTTGCACCCACATAAACATACTACAAAGTGCACCCAAGGGATGCCCCATAAGAAATCAAAAGGCCCTCTAATCATAGGACACGCTCAACTTGATCAAATCAAGGTGGCACCCAAGAATAACTATTAAAAAAATTAATTAGGGACTTGCACCCTTAATTCATATGATCCAAAATCTTAGACACCCAATAATTGAAATTCAATGAATCTAATTTATTTATATTATTAATAAATAATTAAATTTAAATTATCTTATCAAATAAAAAATCCAAAGGTAAAGAAAAAATTGGATCCAACCATGTGCTAGCAAGGTTACCTTGAACCCAATCAAATTTTTTGAAACCCAATTGATACTTTATAAGCTTAATTACTAATTCTAAGCCTAATCCCTTTGTTGTGTGATCTCATAGATTTAATTCTATCTGGTAGTGAAATATACAATGATTTCTATTAAAGTATCATTGAAACTCTTTCTAATGGATCGAAATAATTTTACTCTAACTCATCAAGGATTATCGATCCAGAATAATCCTAGTGAGCTCTCACAATCCCCTAGTGACACCTAGCAATATGTAGTGGCAACCCAGTAGAACTGAAATGAATCTTTAGATGTAGTTAACTTATGATTCAGTCCCTCTATCGTGAGTTCCGACTAGATGGTAAGTCATGGATAAATCGTCAAACCTCAACATTAGTCATATGATAGATTCAGTTAGCTCAAGTCGAATTATGATTTTTATGAAAACTCTTTTCCATCAATCATACTGCTGTGGTCACAGACTCTCAAACTTGATCTCTCAAATCTTATAGGATTACTCTTTTCTATCAAGATCGATAGATCCCATCTTGATGTGCATCCTACTCCTACAGTGGACCAACTATCGCCAACATCCACTACAAGAGCTCATTGAGACCCATATTTATGTGTCAATCAAACTCCAGCAGCCTCACTGTGAGTAGTAGTACCACCTCAAGTCAAAGGATCAGTCACACAACTATAGCATCAAGACAATCACTAACAAATGAATAGAAATCTATGTGATCTCTCGTATGATCATGCTCAGTACTAGTTGTTCTCGAACAACTATCCACACTCGTCGTCCAGTATCTCTACACTGTAGACTAGAGATCCATCTATCCCAAAAGAAGTGATTTGTATGTCAGTCTATCTGGATCGATCACCATCCTCATGATGATCCTATGATCGGAAGCATTTAGGAATTAAATACATGTCTTTAATTTTCAACACCTTAAGAATATGTATCGAAAATTAATTCCATGGATGATTCAAGGACACATCACACTTGAATAAAAAATAAACTTATCCTTTTATTAATTATATCAATATATTAAGTATAAAATTATATCTTAGATTTATTATAATGTATCAGCCATATTGACTTCTAGGACATACATCTAACAATCGACTCTGAAAAGTGATTGAAAGCCATAAAGTCAAAAATTGATTCGATGCATTCCAACCAAGTCTGGATCTTAATAGATCTACTAGAAGGTATAGTACCTATTAGATGTAAATAAATCTACAAAAAAAAGATAGGTTTGGATAGAAAGATAGAGATCTATAAAGCAAAGCTCATGACAAAAGGTTATGGTCAGTATGAAGGTATTGACTATCAAGAGATTTGTTTACCTGTGGTTATGCTAAAGTTCATCCAAACACTGCTTGCTATTATGATATTCTATAATTATGAGATCTAATATATAGATGTGAAAACTATCTTTCTGAATGGATATCTTGAAAAAGATATTTATATAGAACAATCTCTAGGTTTCACCTCTAATGACAAAAGTCACAAAGTATTCAAGCTGCAAAGGTATATGTATAGACTGAAGCAAACATCTCGGAGTTAAAATACTTGTTTCACGATATGATCAAATCATTTGATTTCATTAAGAATGAGGAGGAGCCATGTATTTATAATAATAACGGTAGGAGTGCCGTCTCATTCCTCATATTATACATGGATGACATCCTTCTGATTGGGAATAATATTTTCATGCTGACTTCGATTAAATTATGGCTGTTTAAAGAATTCTCCATAAAAGACTTTGAAGAAGCATCCTATATTTTGAAAATAAAGGTCTATAAAAATAAATCTAAAATGATCTAGACATCTCATAGAAAATATACATAGAGGAGGTGCTGAAGATGTTTTGTATGAAAAACTCTAAGAGGGAACTTCTACCCCTTAGGCATGGGATTTGTCTCTCTAAGAGGATGTATCTCAATAAATTTGAAGAGATTTAATGCATGAGCAAGATCTCTTATGCTTTAGCCATAGGAAGCCTCATGTATGCCATACTATATATACAACCTGATATAACCCCTACTGTGAGTGTCACAAGCAAATATCAGTCGAATCCAGATGAGGAGCATTAGATAGTTGTGAAGAATATTCTTAAATACTTAAGAAAGACTAAGTATATATTCTTAATCTTTGAAGGAGGAGGAGAGTTGAGAGTATAAGGATTCATAGATTCAGACTTTGTATCTAATGTAAATGATAAAAAATCTACATCAGGGTATGTTTTCTTATGCAATGGAGGTTCGGTCAATTGGAAGAGTTTTAAATAACCAATTATTGTAGATTCCACCATGGAAGCTAAGTACATCGTCACTTCTGAGGCTGCTAAAGAAGCCTTCTGGTTTAAGAAGTTCGTTATAGAAATGAGTGTAATATCATCAGATGTCATTACACTATCTATGATAATAATGGCACCTTAGCTCTAGCTAAGGATCCCAAGCCTCATTAGAAGTCTAAGTATATAGAGTGGCGATTTTATATTATTCATCACTACTTCAAGAAAAAATATATTAAGGTGTAGAAAGTAGACTCTATAAATAACATGGTAGGCCTACTGACTAAACTATTTATCCAGCAGAAGATTGAAGCACATCTTGAGAATATGAAGCTTAGATATATGGTTGATTGGCTTTAGTGCAAGTGAAAGACTGTTGACATATGTCCTAGAAGCCAATCAGACCGACACATATATTTATTCTAGAACATAATTTTATATTTGATATTTTCATTATTAATAAAATTAGATTTATGTTGAATGTATGTCCTAGAAGCCAATCTTGGCTGATACATTTCATATCTTTAGGACATGATTTTAAACTTATTGGGTAATCATATTACCATTCATGTTTATGTGTGCATGAATTATCTAAGAGATTAACAAGATGATGACACATATTTTCAAAGAGTTGAGAATTTGAGGCATGTGTCATTGATGGTTGATTTCTAAATTACTCCTAATCATAAGATCATCATGGGGATGGTGATTGATCTGGATAGACCAGTGCACGGATCACTTTCTTCAGACAGATGGATCTTGAGTCTGCAGTGAAAAGACACTGGAGCGAGAGTGCAGGTGGTTGTTAGAGAATAACTAGCACTGAGTGTGACCAACATGAGAAGTCACATGAATGTCTGCTCATTTATTAGTAACTTTCTTGATGCTGCAATTGTATGACTGATCTTTTGACCTGAGATGGTACTACTGCTCACAGTGAGGCTACTGAAATTTGACTGACACATCAACATGGGTCTCAATGAGCCCTTGTAGTAGATGTTGACGATAGTTGGTCCACTGTAAGAGTGAGATGTATATCAAGATAGGATCTATCGATCCTAGCAGAAGGAAGTAATCCTATGAAATTTAAGAGGTTGAGTCCTTAAGTCTATAGTCATAGCAGTGTGATTGATAGAAAAAAATTTTCATAGAATCACATATGGACTTAAGCTGATTGAATCTATTATATGATCGATGTTGAAGTTTGACAATTCATCCATGACCTGCCATCTGGTTAAGACTTACAATAGAGGGACTGTATCATATGCTAATTGTACCTAGAGGTTCATCATCTTTTATTCTATTGGATTGCCACTACATACTGCTAGGTGTCACTGGTGGATTGTGAGACTCATGAGGATCATCTTGATGATCAATGATCTTTCGTGGGCAGAGTTGGAATTGTTTCAATCTATTTAAAAGAGTTTCAATGATATTATGATAGAGATCACAATATATCTTACTACTAGACAGAATAGAATCTATGGGGTCACATATGAAAGAGGTTTTTGACTGGTCAAATGATTGAATTATAATTATGAATCGTAACAGGATTTGATTATCAATTTGATTGATAATTAATTTAATGCAAATGTTGCATCATGTAACTTATTAAAGAGTTAGTAAGTTATAAGAGGATTAATTAGCAATAAGATTGCTAATTGGCTCAATTTGATTGAGCAATGGAGCTTGTATTAAGTTTAATTTGATTGGATTTAATTTGACTCATTATGGGTTTGATTTGATCAACCCCAATAGGATTATAGGATAACCCCAAAAGGATCGGATGATTAGCCCCAGTTGAATTAGGATTTGGGTTTGATCCAATTTCTAATTAAACTAGAATGTATGTATTCCTAATTGGACTAAGAATCCTCATTTTCTTGGGTGCACAATGTTGGGAATAGTATTCCAAAGCCAATCGTCAGTCTGTTGATGGTTGTGCTCATTTTTGTATATGTACATGAATTATGAATTAATAAAAATTATTTTGGTATTTTTCATCATAAAATATTTCTTCTAATGAACTCCTAGGTTGTGGTGAAGTCCTTAGGACAATTTAGACTCGACAAAGGAGGATTTGTCGTTTAGTCCTTAAATCTGTTCGCGACCAAATGATACGTTGTTACCAAGGGCGACAACATTTATCAAGCATAGGTCATTGTGTTCCATATAGGTTAGTTGTCCTCTTAACCAATGAGTGTGGAGACACTGGTATGACATACAGGTGAGATGTAAGGGTACATCTGCACTGAACGTGACCGACTCCGGAGCTATTTCTGCTGTCAAGATTTGCTCTAATGGAATATGGGTATAAATATTCCTTCGACCTGAGACCGCCACGGTGACATGCAAGCAACTCACTGCACTTAGGCACTAGACTACCTGAATTTCTAATTCAGTGACGGAAGGCTGCTGGGTGTAGTCAAGTACTTGACTTGTCAGTGCGTGTGTCAAGATGGGATTGACCACTCCAGTTTAGGAGCTGTGTATAGTCATATTTCAATTTAGCAAAACCTTGGCCAGGGTAGTCTTTGTGAAGAGTCATAGGACTATTTGAGTTGAGCATGATTCGGATGATCTAATCAGGGTTGACAGTTTAACCCTGAGTCATCCTAAACACAGAGGTCAAAAGGATGAATTATACAGTAACCATATTCACGTAGGTTCTAAGTATTGCGATTGCGCCTATTCGACCTATCCGATCATCAGGTACCATTGCTAGATGGTCACTTCGATTAGTACAGGAATTGGTTCCTGTGCTATCGGCTTAGGTTCAAACCTGCGGGATCACACACATTAGAGGTTCCTATCTGATCTGATAGCTGATGAAGAGTCCTAACGCTCGTGGACTATGAGTCCTACGTGTCTGAGACTCTATGATCGAGAATCAGGATTCTCTGATCATGAGTCCCACACATTTTGGGTAGCGAGGTCAAGAGTCCCATTGGTTTGGGACTCTTCGATCAGGGTTACATATCGATGAATTCTGATGCCCGATTACCCATCAAATTTGGACTCAATATTTATGAGAGATTTAATTAGTGATTTGATCACTAATTAACTTAATTTGATTGAATAATTATTTTTGGATCAAGTCCAATTGAATTGGATTCAGTTGGGTTTGACTCGATTAGGTTAAGAGTTAACCTAATCGTCGAGATGGTTTGGTCCCTGATTTGATCAGGGGTTGGGCTTATCAATTCCTGATTTGATTAGGATTTTATTGAGCCTAATTAAGCCTAATTTAGTTGGGTTTAAATTAGTCTAATTGGGCCTAACTTATTTGGTTCAATTAGGTTGGTTTAAATAATGAAACTACCTTGACCCATTCTCCCTGCGCCACCTCACTTCCACTACGCCCTTTTGAATTCACGAGAAGAAAGTTCTCATAAATTTTTTCTCACACAATGCCCTCCTCACACCTTACTTTAATGCACCATATGAGTGGATAAGGATGATTGGTTGGCCATTCAAATTCAAAACAAAGTT
>NC_026000.2:43017456-43039004 GCF_000442705.2 Elaeis guineensis | reverse complement strand
TTGTCCTGCTGTAAGGTTTACCCTTACAGTGCAAAGGTTGTCCTAGTTTGTGTAGATCTATCTTTAATCATAAATTTGTTAGATATGATCTAGATTAAATTTATGATTTATTAGATTTAAAAATATTTAAATCTGAAATAAAATCTCTTTGTTTAATAATTTTTATGCAAAGAAATTATTTAAAGTTGAAATTGTTTCAATTACATGAACCTGTTTAGATTAGATCTAAAGTAGTTTCATGTTTATTTCACTTGCATCTTGATTATGAATCAAACATGCAATGATTGGTAGAATCATATTGTAAAATTGTTTTACAAATATAAAAATTATTTTTTTGAAAAGTCGAACCCAACCCTCAGCCCAAAACTTAATTAAGAATTAAGAAGTTGTTGATTAGGTTCTAGGATTGTGAATTGAAGAACCTAAGACACAAATCATAACACATTGGGTTAATGGGTTAGTGGAAATAGGTCCATTAATTGTTAGACCTTATGGTTAGATTAAAGATGGACTTAATTAGAGAATTGACTAAATCTAATCAATTGTTGTCTTAGATTAGGTCAAGGATTCTCTAGATCAATTACATAGTTGTAGTTGGTCAGTCCATGTCTTTAACGAGAACCAAATGGACTTGATTCTTGGCTAAGCGGTCTAGCACGAACTGTTAGGTTGATCTAATCGAAACTAATTAAACCAGTTGGTGTCTAAGGTAAACCAGACCGGTGGTTTTAATTGGGAGCCCGCTTACCTGGCCATTCATGATGGTGTCTAAGGCAAGTTTTGGCAGACCCTCCACTAATCGAACTTACCTGGCCTCTTGGTGAAATTATATTTTTGATCGGATCACTTGACTATTCGAGCTGACCCATGTTAGCTAGGTAAATCAGTGTGACTGATTTAGGTGCTCCTAGACCAGCCCTTTTAATGGTCTCCCTTAAGCTGACTTGGTGAAGTCAGTGGGAGGATCATGATAAGCTGGTTCATCTGACCTCATCCTCTAAATTATTTAAATCCTCTAAAATTATTAGGTCCTTAAAATGATAAAGTTATGGAGATAACTGAGTCATAGCCTCCCATTAAGGTGTTTGATAATGAGTCCATGAACTCAATAATCATTGCAGACCCAAAGGCCTGGTGCTTGTTGACTAATGGAATTATCACTCATCATATGACGACTTGAAAGTATCTCTCTAATGGTGGTTAGGTGAGCCAACCAAAGTTGGGCTTAATCATTCGTTGGTTAGATACACCAAGTATGATCATGTTAATGGTTGGACCTAACTGGATCCTTACAGTGGAGGCCAAAGCCTACTGATTAGGTTTCTGGGGCAAAATTAAAATTACTAGAAATTGTTTAGAGAAATAATTGGTTATGAACCTACCCTTAGATGTACATGGGTTGGCCAACCAAAGTTGGGCTTGTGTGTAGTCTAAGTGGATTCTAGTACCCGCTAAGGAATTAGGGTAATTCCTCGAATTGAAGGTAGAGGCTACCAATTCGAATAAAATAGTGGGAGAAACCTTTTGATTAAAGTCCAAATCTTTAGGTTTAATGAATCAATTACTAATTAGGTTATGGTTCTCCTTTGTGCAAATATGGCCACTTCCCTATCGCTCCGATCATTGTTGGACAATGATAAGTTGGTGGGACCCAACTTCGGTAGCTGGTACCGAAAGTTGAAGATAGTCCTGGAGCATGAACGGATCCTATATGTGATAATGGATCCTGCACCTGAGGAGCCAGCTGTCAATGCACGTGGAACAGTCAGAGACACTTATCAGAAGTGGCTCAATGACCGGACCACGGTGCGTTGTATCATGCTGGCTGCTATCATGAGCGACGAGTTCAGTCGCAGATTCGAGATGGCTCAGCCAAAGGACATGCTTCAAGTGTTGGAGGATACCTTTGGCACACCCGATGACGTAGAGAGGCACAAGACTAGTTGTGCCATCTTCAACGCCAAAATATGGGATGGAGTCTCTGTCACTGATCATGTATTGTACATGATCGAGCTGATGGAACGATTGAGCAAGCTCGGCTTTCCCTTGCATGAGCAGCTTGGGAAAGATGCAATACTGAACTCGCTGCCCAAGTCTTGTCTCCCATTCCTCACTCATTATAGAATGACAAAGCCTGAAGTAAACTACCATGGGTTAATGGGGTTGCTTCAGAACTTTGAGAAGGATCACCAACTCCTCAAGGAGTCGGTGAACTCAGTGAACTTAGTGGGAGGTTCATCTTCTGGTTCTTGACCCTTTAAGAAAGGGAAGAAGAACAAGAAGAAGAAAGTAAAGAAGGTGCAAGTTCAGGCTAGGACAACTGTGCAGTGTCAGACCAAAAAGATCAAACCCGATAAGAGTCAAGCTGAATGCTTCTTTTGCAAGAAGCGGGGGCACTGGAAGAGAAACTGTCCCCAGTACATTGCCTCCCTAGACCCGAATAGGCAGAGAAAGCAGCAAGTTGTTGCTGGGCAAGGTATTTATATGATAACTCCTTGCAATTTCTCTATTTGTGATATAACTGACTGGGTATTGGATACCGGTAGCCCTTACCATATTTGCAATTCGTTGCAGGGGTCGCAGGTCAGTAGGAGATTCGAGCAAGGCGAGAGGTTCCTGAACGTTGGAGATGGAAGACCAGTTCCAGTTCTAGCATTAGGAATCTTGAAACTTGTATTTGAATCCCATATCGTTGTTCTTAATGATTGTCATTTCTGTCCCAGTTTCTTTTTAAATGTCATTTCTGTAGGCCTTCTGGCCAAAAATAATTATGAAATTTCAATAAAGAAACAAATTTGTAATATCATTGAGAATGGTGTTACTATTTTTTGTGGACATTTGAACAATGGTGTGTATATGTTATCACAACCTGTTAATGTAGTCTATTCAACTGGCAAGCACCTTAGATTAGATAGTGTGTCAGGTATCTACTTATGGCACTGTAGGCTAGGTCATATAAACAAGAATAGAATAAACAGGTTGACTCAAGAGGGAATCCTCGAAGTAAGTGATTGTGAATCACTTCCAACCTGTGAGTCCTGTCTTCTTGGTAAAATGACCAAGTCACCTTTTACTGGAAAAGGTGAGAGAGCTACTGAGCTCTTGGGCCTAGTACATACTGATGTATGCGGACCCATGAGCACCAGTGCTAGAGGTAGATATTTCTACTTCATAACTTTCACAGATGACCTATCCCGATATGGATATGTCTATCTGATGAAACATAAGTCGGATTCATTTAAAATGTTCAAACGATTCCGAAGTGAAGTAGAAAAACAAACTGGGAAGAGTATTAAAACTCTTCGATCTGATCGAGGAGGAGAATACCTTTCTAGTGAATTTCTCACATATCTAGGAGAGAATGGGATTCTCTCCCAATGGACTCCTCCAGGAACACCACAGCATAATGGTGTGTCTGAAAGGAGGAATCGGACTCTGTTAGACATGGTCCGATCCATGATGGGTTTTGCTAGCTTGCCGATATCCTTCTGGGGATATGCACTCGAATCGGCTTGTTATCTATTAAATAGGGTTCCAAGTAAGTCTGTAATTAAGACTCCATATGAGATATGGACGGGACGTAAGCTAGCACTTTCACACCTTAGGGTCTGGGGGTGCCCGGCCTATGTCAAACGATTAGTCACAGACAAACTTGGACCTAGATTTGACAAATGCTCATTCATAGGGTACCCCAAAGAGACAAAAGGATATTTTTTCTACCATGCTGATGAACAAAAGGTGTTCGTCAGCCTTAAGGCAATCTTTTTAGAAAAGGAGTTCCTTGGTGAAGGAACCGTTGCCTCTAAGGTTGAACTTGATGAAGTTCAACAGGTAGAAGGACCGACACCAATAGCTGAACCTGAGTCGGATATGATTAGATCAGATCCGGAGCCCAATATACCTGTACCATTAAGGCGATCCGGTAGAGTACCGCGTCAGCCGGACAGATACTATAGTTTCTTGGTCCGGGATGGTGATCCCATCGAACTTGATGAGAATAATGAGGATCCGATCACCTATATGGATGCTATGCAGAGACCTGATTTCGAGAAATGGCTTGAAGCCATGAAATCCGAAATGGAGTCCATGAAGGTCAACGATGTATGGACATTGGTTGACCCACCTAAAGGGGTTAAACCCATTGGGTGTAAATGGGTCTTCAAAAGGAAGAGGGGCGCAGACGGAAAGGTGGAGACCTATAAAGCCCATCTGGTTGCCAAGGGGTATCGTCAACGTTATGGTATTGACTATAACGAGACATTTTCTCCTGTGGCAATGCTCAAATCTATTCGGATAATGCTTGCAATAGCTGCCCATCTAGATTATGAGATCTGGCAGATGGATGTAAAGACAGCTTTTCTTAATGGAGAGCTGACCGAAGAGGTGTATATGATACAACCTGAGGGGTTTACATCCACAGATGAGTCCAAGGTGTGCAAGCTTCAGAGATCCATTTATGGATTGAAGCAAGCTTCTCGGAGTTGGAACATGCGTTTTGATAAGGTGATCAAAACGTATGGCTTCATTAAGAATGGAGAAGAGCCCTGCATCTATAAATGGGCAAATGGTCTAGTTGTGGTATTCCTTATCTTGTACGTGGATGACATTCTCTTAATCGGGAATGACATCCCCGCACTACAGGGAATAAAAGTTTGGTTGTCATCATAGTTCTCTATGAAGGACTTGGGTGAAGCATCCTACATCCTAGGGATGAAGATCTATAGGGATAGATCTAAAAGGATGCTTGGGTTATCCCAGTCCATGTACATAGATACTGTGCTGAAGAGGTTCAGCATGGAGAATTCCAAGAAGGGCTATCTACCGATAGGCCAAGGAATTTCTCTCTCTAAGAAGGATTGTCCGACAACTCCTGAAGAGAGAGAGCGTATGAGTAGAGTCCCATATGCTTCAGCCGTGGGATCTATCATGTACGCCATGACATGTACAAGACCAGATGTGGCATACTCACTAGGAGTAGTGAGTAGATACCAATTTGATCCTAGAGAAAATCACTGGAAAGTGGTTAAAGCCATCCTTAAGTATTTGAGAAATACTAAGGACCAATGGTTGGTTTATGGCAAGTCAGATCTGAAACTTGTGGGGTTCACAGACTCTAGCTTTCAATCTGACCATGATGACAGCAGGAGCGTGTCGGGTTATATCTTTACTCTGAATGATGGAGCCATCTGCTGGAAGAGTTCCAAGCAGCATACTGTGGCAGACTCTGTTTGTGAAGCGGAGTATATCGCAGCATCAGATGCCGCGAAGGAAGCTGTGTGGCTGAGGAAATTCATCAACGAGCTCGGAGTAGCACCCTCTCTCGATGGTCCAGTCCTGCTCTACTGTGACAGCACTGGTGCCATAGCTCAGGTGAAGGAACCCAAAGCACATTAGCGGATGAAGCACATCTTGCGCCGCTTCCACCTGATCCTAGAGATCGTGGATCGAGGTGACGTCGACCTTCAGAAGATCGATGGAAAGGAGAACCTAGCCGACCCCTTCACTAAAGCCCTGGCAATAAAGGAGTTCGACAACCACAAGTCGAAAATGGGTATTAGATACTGTGCCGAGTGGCTTTAGGACAAGTGGGAGTTGTTGGGAAATGTGTCCCAAAAAGCCAATCGTCAAGCTGTTGACGGTTGAGCAACCAAGTATTGTAATTGATTTGTTAATAAATAAAATATATTTGGCATTTTCATCATAACCTTTCATCTTCTAATGAACTCCGTTGTTATGATGAAGTCCTTAGGACTATTTAGATTCGATAAAGAGAGGATTTATCGATTAGTCCTTAAAACTGTTCACGACCAAATGATAAGCTGTTAATAAGGACGACAGCTTCTATCGAGCATAGGTCGCTGTAGGCCATATGGGTTGGTTGTCCTCTTAACCAAGAAGTGTGGAGACACTGGTATGGCATACAGGTGAGATGTAAGGGTACATCATCATTGAACATGACCAACTCCAGAGCATTCTGCTGTCGAGAATGTCTCTGATGGGATATAGGTATAAATGTCCCTTAGACTTGAGATCGCCTCATTGACTTGCAAGCAACTCACTGTGCTTTGGTACTGGACTAACTGAATTTCTAATTCAGGGACGGAAGGCTTCTGGGCACAGTCAAGTACTTGCGAAGTCAGAGTGTGATCGAGATGGGATTGACCACTCCAAGAGTTGGAGAAGAATGAGTCGCTGTATTTCAATTTAGCAAAACCTTGGCCAGGGTAATCCATCAGATGGATTTGATATTTTGAAATACAATGTGGACAACCTGATCAGAGTTGACAGTTGAGCTCTGGGGTGTCCTATGATCATTTTGGTCAAGGGGATGAATTATATGAAAACTATATCCGCATGGGTTCTAAGGATGTTGTTCTACACATTCGACCTATCCGGACGTCGGGTACCATTGCTAGATGGTCACTTCGATTGGTATAGAAATTTGTTTCTATGCTATCGACTTAGGTTCGGACCTATGAGGTCACACACATTAGAGTTCATGATCCGATCGGATGGTTGATCAACGATTAAGAATCATTATAGGGTTAAATAATCAATACGATTTACATTTAACCCAGTGCAAGTGTTGCAGGAGGATCGATTAGCAATTTGATTGCTAATTAGCTTAATTTGATTAAGCCAATGGGCTGAGATTAAGTCTAATTAAATATGATTTAATTAAATTTGGTTTGGGCTTGATTGGATCAAGTCCAATTGGTTTATTGGATAAGCCAAGTGCAAGGAAAGACTAGTCCTAGTTCAACTAGGACTTGGGTCAATCTAATTTCTAATTTGATTAGAAAATTAAATCAGATTTAAATCTAATTTAATCTGATTAAATTAAGTTCATAATTAGGTTAAGACTTATTTTAATTGGGTTGATCTAATTTTGATTTGATTTGGTTTGTGAAACCAAATTAAAACAAGTTATGAGACAGAATCCTAGTAGGACTAGGATTCCACCTTGCGCCACATAAACCTTCTCCATGCCCTCTCTCTTATTCAACGCCAATCTCCACTTATTTTGTGCGACAAAAGCCCTCTCCCAGATCTCTCCCACGTTCACAAAAGGTCTCCTCTCTTCTTTCTTACATGGAAGGTGATTTGGATCAAATCTAAAAGGAATAAGTTTGGATTTCGAATTCTATGAGATAGAGTTTTAGAAATCCAAAACTCTTTCAATTTTGCACCGAATTTATCCAATTTTTTTTTGGAATTTTTGTGGCTTTTATGGTTTACATTTTACACCCTTTTCTAGTGATCCATGCACAAAAATATGGAGGAGGTGCTCAAGAGTTGGGCGTCCCTTAACTTGCCATGTTTGGATAAGCCTTGACTAAATGTTTGACCTAGACAAGGACTCTATCATATCTCTCTATATAAGATGAGTTTCTTCATGAAATTTTAAGGAGAGATAGATATTTGAGAGGCCTTTCCACCATCTAAAAATTAGAGAGAAATACCTTTGGGTCGTGGAGATATAAAAGATGGAAGTTTGGGTGTCTAGAGAGAAAAACGTGAAGAAGAACAGGGTCTTCTTCTTGGGTTTTTGTTTTCATATCTTTCCTCCCTCCATCTTGAGTTTTCTGAGAGTGTCTCAGATCTAAAACTCCTCCTTCTACTTTTCATCTTTGGAAGAGTCCAAATCAAGGAGAAGGAGGTACCTGATCAACCATCAAAGAAGTATCAGCGCAGTACTAGCATACTGTGCTGATTTCCTGAAGCAGGACTTCTGATCGAGATTCGTGGGCTCGTGTGGACGACTCCTAGAGGCCGGACGCATGTGCGGCTTGCAACATCATCCTTAAGCCCGGATCAGCGAGGTTAGAGCATCTAACTTACAAGGTAATAGATCTGATCTATTATTTAATACATACATTAGATGTAGCTAGTATAGAAACATGTTGATATGATCAACATGTAGTTCATACTATATTTATATATATTTTAATTTTTGATTTAATGCTATGTAATAATCATGTAATAGGATCTTAGATCTAGGGATTTTTTGATCTTAAAAAATAAATTTTGATTTATTTTAGTCTTCCACTGTATGATCTTGAAAAAGTTTCAAGATCTAACCCTGAAACCCTAGATCTGGTTCCTACAGACCGGACAGTCAAAACAAACCATGTTGGGAGCAAGAGGAGAACTTCGTCCTGACAAAACCGAAGGCCCGATTCTCCTTAGACTGGATGGGGGGAGAGGCCAAGCAATGCCCACATGTGCCCCCACAGCCATGTTAGGGACAGGAGGAGAACCTCGCCCTAACTTGAGCAAAGTCGAAGGCCCGGTTCTCCTTAGACCGGATGGGGGGAGAGGCCAAGCAACGCCCACACATGCCCCCACAGTCATGTTAGGGACAGGAGGAGAACCTCACCCTAACTTGAGCAAAATCGAAGGTCCGGTTCTCCTTAGACCGGATGGGGGGAGAGGCCAAGCAACGCCCACATGTACCCCCACAGCCATGTTAGGGACAGGAGGAGAACCTCGCCCTAACATGAGCAAAGTCAAAGGCCCGGTTACCCTTAGACCGGATGGGGGGAGAGGCCCTGCAACGCCCATATGTACCCTCATAGCCCTGTTAGAGACAGGAGGAGAACCTCGCCCTAACTTGAGCAAGGTCGAAGGCCCGGTCACACTTAGACCGGATGGAGGGAGAGGCCCCGCAACGTCCATATGTGTCCCCATAGCCCCGTTAGCGACAAGAGGAGGACCTCATCCTAACCTGAGCTAAAATTGATTATGTCAGAAATAGGGGAAGAACCCCATCCTGACACCAATTAAGGTCTGGTCATTCAAGACCGGATGGAAAAATGGGGACCTTTCCAGTGGCCCCTTCGCGCTCCCGCAACCCCACCAAGAGCAGAGGGAAAACCCTCACTCGAAAAAGAAAAAGGAGAAAGGGGAGGGGAGTTAGAAAGGAAAGCGACAGACTGCGTCGGCGACGAATGAAAAACAAACAGCATCAAAGATGCAGGGAACCTCGTCCCAGCAAGGATTGGGGTTCTTATAAAAAACTCCGACCTTCAAGAAAGCCCTCAACGCAAGCCCGAGATAAGATGACTTCCTCAGGGTGACGAGAAGCTCGGACCTCCGAGCTCGAACTCTGAAAGAGGGCGTCAAATCTAAGCGGCCCCGGGCAAATCTGCGGCCATGGACGAAAGGATGGGTCAATGCGATGGCAATCGGGTACCTCCGAACGGCATCGATTTCAAGCAAGGCAAAAGCCGAAAGAAGCTCGGCAAGCGACAATTCAACACATGAGTAAAAGAGGTAGCGAAAAATTCCCTTCTCATGTTATTTATTAAATATGCATTACAGAGCCATTAAGGCTGAAGAAGAGGGATGACTGGAAAGGCGAACCGACGCGGCAATGACCAGTGACCTCCGGACGATGTCAAAAAAAAAAAAATAGAAAATGAAAAAGAAGGGAATACAACAATAACAATGGTAAATGAAAGAAGTTCGACAGGCAGTAATTTGACGTAAAGTGCGGACGAAGTAACAAAATCTCCTTCTCATTCTTGATTAACAAAGGTGTACGTTACAAGGCCCTGGGGGCCGAGAAAAAAAAAAAAACATTACTACAAGACTCAAAAGGAACACATTGGAGACCACTTCAAGCTCCCAACTTCTCCTTCCGGTTCCGTCCGTCTCTGCAGTATTTTTTAGTGCGCGTGATAAATCCCTCAGCTCTCGCCCCCCGCCTCATTCCACTCCATCGTCGAAACCCCAGCCCTAGGGGAAAAGGGGGGGGATAGAATTCAAGGGGCAGCGACGGCAACGGCAGCGGCGATGACGACCTACATCATGAAGAATCGGAGGCACCTCGGAGGCCGTGATGGTGCTAGAGGCATGCACCACCATCGTGTGCTCCACGACCACCATCGTCCTAGGTACTTCGGCAAGGTCGGCATGCGCTACTGCCACCGTCCCCACAACAAGTTCTACTGTCCCACCATCGGCGCCGATCGCTTCTGGTCCCTCGGCTCCGACGACATCAAGAATCCCGCCACAGCTTGTGACAACAACTCTGCCCCCTTGACTGGTGTCACCCCGTTCAGCTACTCCAAAATTCTCGGGCGGAATGCACTCACCGATTGTCTTTGTTATTAAATCCCTATTGTTGAAGGAATTCTCCCTCGGGCCCCCTTTGAGGTGATGGGAACCCTCAGTGACAGTTCGACAGCTGGAGAATTCGCAAGCCGCTGTTTTCCCCCTCATACTCCTCTTAGTCCGTGGCATCCTCTCGAGGTTGGCCTCCGGGGCAGAGGCCCTGGTGGGAGAACCCCTCGAAGGGGCTCGGAAGATTGAAGGTGGTGGGGAGTCGGTGGGGATGGCGAAGACTGGTGCGAAGAGTGCTTGGAGTCAAAAAAGGCACCGATGGGGGTCGCTAAACTCTCAGGAAGAAGAAGGGCACCAACTCTCAGGTGAAGTGAAGCCCCTGGAGGGAAGGAGGGGGCTTAAATAAGCGACGGGGCCTGACGCAGTTATGGTGGCAGATATCCCTAGGTCAACCAGTGCCCGCCACGTGTCCCACACACCGTGGCATAGGGCTGACCGTTGGCGGGACCATTATGGTGTGGCGCTTGGGACTATGCTTCGGTGGGAATTTTAAAAGGACCCTTCGGATCGCCCCGGTTGGAAAAAGGCTCTAGCACGCACGCATTAAATGCCAAAATATCTGAGGGCGATCGTGCACAGGATTCAAGGGGACAACTTCGGCTGTGAAATTTCTTTGTACTTCCTCCATTCGAAACTCGAACTCGAAAGTAGGGGGACTGGTGTTGGGTACAAAATACCCCCTCAGCCGAAGTTCGGGCTAGGAGTGACCCTCCAGGGATTCTGCCAACTTCCGACCTTCGGCGACATCTTTCCGAACCTCTCTGGCGGCCGAGCCTCCGCAGCATTCCCGAGTTCTGCCGATGGATAAATCTCCAACAGCGTCGACCAGATTCTTCATGACAGACGGACTCCTACGGGAGCCGAACTCCGACCCCGGCCCCTACTGCAGGCAGACTTCGTCCGGACTCCTACGGGAGCCGGACTTCGCCCTGACTTCTACTGCAGGTGAACTTCGTCCAGACTCCTACGGGAGCCGGACCTCGCCCCCAACTTCAATTGCAGGTAGACTTTGCCCGAACTACTACGGGAGCCAGACTCCGCCCATGACTTCACTTGCAGGCAGACTTCGTCCGGACTCCTACAGGAGCCAGACTTCGCCTCTGACTTCAATTACAGGTAGACTTCGCCCGGACTCCTACGGGAGCCGGACTCCGCCCACGACTTCACTCGCAGGCAGACTTCGTTCGGACTCCTACGAGAGTCGGACTTCACCCCTGACTTCAATTGCAGGTAGACTTCATCCGGACTTCTACAGGAGCCGGACTTCATCCCTGACTCCGACTGCAGGAGGACTTCGTCCGGACTCCTACGGGAGTCGGACTTCATCCCCGACTTCAATTGCAGATGGCCCTCGCCTATAGTACTAATGCTCAAGGCACCCAATGGTGGACGGCCTGCCAGCAACATCCGAGCTCCTTCCGAATGGGTAGCCACCTCTCTCCGCCAGGCGCTTCAACCGAGCTTCGACCGACAGGCCTGGACTCCCTGACAGGCCACAGTAACGGCCACGACTCTGCTCCACCTCTTGTGATGGATTCTGTGCGGCTCCACCACTCCCCACAATAGGCTCCACACGGCAGGCCGCAGTAATGGCCACGAATCTGCTCCACTCCCTGCGACGGATGCTGCGCGGCTCCACCACTCCCTGGCGAGTAGCGACAACGGACGCCGCTCCACTCTCCGCAACAGATTCCACGTGGCGAGCCATGGTGATAGCCACGACTCCACCCCATTACTCTTCATGATAAATTTCTCCTGGCCCCGTGCGGCCCATGACGAGGCGGTTACAAACAATCGCTATCAATCCGTTGCTCCCCCCACCTATAAAAAGGGGGGCCCAGATACGTTATTCTCTAAGCTCTAATTTCTATACCAAAAACTCTGCTAAAATTTTCGTTCGAGCACTCCATTCTTGTTGAGGTAGAGAATTGACTTGAGCATCAGAGGGTCTTGCCGGAGCAATCCCAACTCCGGTTTAGACTTCTTTTGCAGGTCCCTGCGACGACCGCGACTCCGTTGACTCCAGCTTCTCCGACGCAGGCGGGTTTTTGCACCAACAATAGGAAAGAGCACAACCGTCAACAGGCTGACGATTGGCTTTGAGACACTATGCCCAATAGTATCACCACACAAGTGGTTGTGAGATCAACCACCCTCTCCATCGAGCATACATAGGATGTACCAGTCTTACTGAAATCATTGATCTCTAACTCGATGATCCAATGACTGAAAAAATTTTAGATTGGAGCTATCAAGATTTTAGATCTCACTGGTATGATCTCATCATGGTTCTAAAATCATTATCTTAATCTATGGAGTTTATCATAATCATAAAAATATGATGCACCAAATGATAAAACATAATACCTCATGAATAATTATAACTAATGTCATGTAAATGAGTTGGAAGAAAATAAAAAAAAAAATTCCTTCACATCCCCATGCGATTGGCTTGTAGGATATTATTCTTTCAATCTTTTTCTTGCACTAAAACCAATTGCCCCTGTTTCTGATGCCCATGCAATTAGGGTGGTGATTACACTGCTGCTGTGTAAGGCTTAGTGAACTGATCTATTATGATGTTCTTAATACTTACTTATTTTATGATCATATCATGAATGAGGTGAAAGTGCTTAGGATGTGCGTGGGTTCTTTGTGAGACCACACCCAACTCAGTGATGAACTCTTTCATCTGACGACTTTTCTTAGCAATCTTTACTAACAATATTTAACTGAAACAAATACAGTTAGCTATTTGAAATTTGTCCAATTCACTGCTCCTCTAGTATTTTTCAAGTACTTTGAGAATGCTTTTCACAATTTTCAAAAGATCCTATCATAGATCTGCCTAAAATCAATGATTATGCACAAGGCATACACACATTAGGCTTGGTACATTGAATATATGGGTAAGTAAACTCCTTTACACCCATTCATATTGAACCCTTTCAATATAAATTTCATGTACCTAGACTGGGACAAGCCCTGCATCCACTTACATCTATCCCTATAGATGCCTAGTATATTGAATGCTTAACCCAAGTCCTTTTTATGAAAATATTTGTGATAAGCACGCCATTGACCGAGTGCATTATCGGGACTAATTTTTCAATATGCTCTATGTTACCCATATACATAACTAAGAAGTTAGTGGGACTCCCACTAGTCTTCTTGCACACACATATGGTTCATCTATTTTTGATAAAGTCAAATATTTTGACAGTCTTATAAAAAATAGAAGTACCTACTCCTCAATACCTGCTTGAATCCATAAATGCATTTGCCTTCTCACTAGAGACAAACTCTCTAGATGGTATGTGGCAATAACAAAAATTCAGATTGACATCCCTGTTAGCAACCTATTGGGTCATATCCATAGATGCTTCAACCATAGTCCATAATTGTTTGATGTATAGAGAGTACATTTTGGATATTATGGTTTCAAGCCAACTATTAGAGTCTCTACTCATGACAATCTCCGAATAGGTCAAGAAAACATCATTCTCAATGATGTATGATGTATTGTCATTCTCAATGACAAATCATATTTGAGTGGTACATTACACACTCGAATTGACCTTCAGTGAGGAGGTGTGTATCATGGTTGTGCCTCATCAATAAGCACATCTGGTTGAGGATCAATTTGTGGACATTCCACAGGTTATGATAGGATAGTTCATAGGTCTTGAACTTCTCAAGTTCAATTATCCTCCCATTATCTCCTTCTTAGAATTTTTTTTTCCTAAAAGATGGCATATCTACTGTCAAAACATTTTTGTGAAGTAGTGTGAAAAAAGTAATATCACATACTACTCTTAGGATAACCTATAAACTAATATATATATATATATATATATATATATATATATATATATATATATATATATATATTAATCTATTTTAGGATAAAATTTATGTACATCAACACTTTTCACATAAGTTGGACAACCTGCCTTTTGCCATTTTCATATCTCATATGGAGTGCTCGTAAAAGATTTTGACATTATCTAACATATATAGTAATTTTTAGGATATTTTCCAAAATGAGACAATAAAATTTGTGAAGCATATTTAAAGAACACACCATATCTCATACGAAGTGTCTATTTTTGGATCGAAATATTATTAGTCTTCGAACATCCATATGTTCAAGACTTAATACCTTACTTGCCCTGATATATATGACCATCACATTTTTATTTTTTATTCTCATCAACATGAAGAACAACATCATTGAGTGACTGAAACATGAGACCATAGTCCTAAAATTTATCAGAATGAGAATAACTTTTACTCTCTACATTAATTTTAAAATTATGCTACAATAGCAAAAGATTTGAAATAATATCTCTGATAAATTTAAGCACATAACAATGATCTACTAGTTTCTAAACTTTGTTATAAGGTTACATAGGTTCTTACAGCCTCAGTATGAACGGACTATCCATTAGTGACGAAAGGCAAGTAGTCACCTCATTTCAGCTTTATAGTTTCAGCAACACTTTGCATAAGAGGAACCTATATAAGGTATCACATACTCAAAATTTTAAAGCTGAACACACTCAATGATAATTAATTTATATCTCATACAAATTATTAGTGGTGCAACTTTTGCATCTTACTTCTACTTCATATTTGCAAGATAACTCTTACAATTTAATTCTAATATTTATCATTGTTGTAATAATTAGATACCCTTAGTGAAGACATTCTTTACTTTCATTTTCTCAATCATTCTATGAAGTTCGGTCTATTTAAAAATTTACTATGCAGTGATAGTAAAGATGCATATGTGTATATAATAATATTCAAAGACTACTCATGATGATATGCACAAGTTAGATGAGATTTTTATCTAATTGTG
Source organism: Elaeis guineensis (assembly GCF_000442705.2). Taxonomy (NCBI): domain Eukaryota; kingdom Viridiplantae; phylum Streptophyta; class Magnoliopsida; order Arecales; family Arecaceae; genus Elaeis; species Elaeis guineensis. The sequence goes on along the minus strand of NC_026000.2, from coordinate 43,024,012 downwards.
TCTCTCACTATTTTAACGAATTTCATAGCCCTCAAGTATAAAATTGAAGAACCTTATCATGAAGTTTCTTAGTGAGGTTAAGATCCCAATTCCTCATAAAAAGTCTCGTGGATAGCACAACAAGCTCCTATGAGTTCAATGGTAAGTAACTCTTTACTAATTGCATCTCATGCAACTTTCAACATAACTTTTATCTCTAAAATACTTAGAGCCTTGTGGATAGCATAACAAACTATAGTATTTTAGTTAAGTCATACCCTTCAATCCTATATGATCATACCTGAATAATACTATTCTTATACATAGCACAATAAGACAGCACTACTAGAATATGACATAAGCATCACTAAGTCAACATCATACCAATCACTATAGCAAGCTTTGTGGATAGCACAACAAACTCACTACAGTTTTTGATCTACTCTATTGACCTAGTATGAGCTAAGTACAATAAGCTTCATTATGCATCAAGACAGTAATAAATCAATCCCCACAACAAGCTTTGTGGATAGCACAACAAGCCTACTATAGTTCTTGAGAAATATAGGCTTAGCATGAAGGAAGGCATAGGTAGTGTTCTTAACACTTTGCCATTATGACTTAATATAATTTGAATGAGGGACTTAGGTCTCAAGCACATCCTAAACATATACATATATCATATGCTTTGTAAATTCTAATTCCTAACTACCAGCAAGTAAGAGCATATAGAGGAAGACAAATAGTTATGGACTTTTGAAAAAAATCATCCAAACCATTGGATGATTTATGGGTCTAACCTAGGTGCATCATAAATGGAACCGTCTCATAGTCAATCTTAATGCGCCTCGACTCTCCAAAACCCTGGTAGTCTAGTCTTCGTCACCATGAAGACTACCATGAATTCTTGATCTTTATTTGAAAATTGAAAGAAATAATTTTTATTTATTTTCAAATATTTTTTTTCTATTATTTTATATCAATATATAAAAATCTCAATCAATAGTTGAGAATATAGAAAAGAAAAGGTTCAGCTGATAATACAATGCATCAGGGGCACCCAGCCTCTATTGCAACTCTTACAGATGCATTTATATAATCAACCAATAGGGAAGTATTCATGCAAACATCTATCACATGAAAATTTCATAGTCCATAACCAATCAACCTATATTTTATAACAATTATAAAATATAATAACAAACTACACATGTTATTTTTATTGTGATATCATTCATACACATGTCAATTAAGATGTTCAAATATATGGGTATAAAACCCATCTAGGATTTTTGATTCGGGTTCAACACTTGACCCGATATTAATTTCAAATCAGTCATTGGTCATCCATTTGAGTTAAGTTGATAAATTTTTAAGTTAACCCAAATTCAATTAGGTCAACATAGATTCGATCATCCATGACTCAAAACCTAATTAAATTAGGTAAATGATAATTTGATTAACCTAAATTAAACATGATGTCTAATCAAAATAGAACTATGAATTTGATTTAATCTATAATCATTAATTTTAAATACTTTAGATCAATGAAATATAGTTAAACAAATCCACCGACAAAAATTCTAATCCATGTCTAATGCATCCTCTCCATAACCAAAAATTTTTCTGACTCCACACATACCTTGGGCAACAACCAAGATGGTCGATCCATAATGGTGAGTGCCCGATAATATGGTGGTCGGCCTTTGGATCTTGGATAGATGCATCAAATGCAAGAATCCTAAGTCTTAGCAATGTACATCCATATATAGCATTCCAAGGGTCCACGCATCACATGCAGTGGACTTTAATTCCATAAAAAATTAGATCATGGGATCTAATCTAAAACTTGTCTAACAAGTCTAAAAATAATGGAATTCATATATCCAAAATTCAATCATAGATTGATAACACTTTATCATTTACAAAAATACATCATAAACATCAACTAAACATCAATCATAACATCTGATTTTGACATAGTTTGAACTGGATCTAATCCATATCCCAAAAATAATATAAAATTTGATTGAATCAATTAAGGGTGGCTCTGATAATACTGTTAGGTTTTAGTGATGCAGCAAAATATGAATTTTAAAAATTTTAACATGCATTCAATAATTAAAAATAATGTTTAACAATTAAACAAGAGTATCGAAACATAAAACCCTAGGAATCCCTTGATGATTACAATCAAATGATCAAAAACATACATATTTGTAAAAGATCAGAAGCCATATACCAATGAGAAGACTATAATCTGGTAACTTTGAGACCTCCACAAGACTCCAAAGCAGAAGCCCTCCAACGATGATCCACACAAGATTGATCAGGGCCCTTTCCAACTCGACATGGTGCTGCAGCCTTCTTTGCAAGTGCGCTGCCGATTGTCCTTCACAAGAACTGGTTATACCATAGCTTGTATGCCTTCATGACCTCTACTAGGATCTCTTTAGAAATCTTTTCTCAAAGGTTACATCACACATAAATCAGATTTTATGTTCAACACATGAATAATTTGATTTTTGAACAAGCATCTCATGCTTTCCATTTTCACTCTTCCCTTCCTTTCCATTTTTCTCTCCCTTTTTTTCTTTTTTTTTCCAGATTTCTTTTACTTTTTTTACTCATTCTAATGCCCATCCATAGCTAAAAATAGCACATAGAAATTTGGTGTAGCACCCCCTTTATATAGAAAAGAATGGGCGACACCATGGGACACCAACTCTTGGCGTCCCTTAATTCTTACACACCTACAATATTTTTTTTTTATGGAATACAATGAGATGGTATGAAAATTAAAGAGGTTAACTAGTAGAAGGACTCTTCCTCTACCTAGAAAAAATTAATACGCCAACACTTGGTGCGTGGAAAAGGATTTAGCGTGAGATTCCAAGAGTCCTTAACAATTAAGACTCTTCCACAAACTCAATGCATATGAGGGAGAATCTAATTTATTTTGGCATTCAAACTCCTTACCAGAGAAGGACACTTCCTTCTCTTCTATGCCTTATAATCCCAAGAGATATCTCATGTCATGAGGATTTAAGAAATGCATAGAAATAATGGAATGAATTAAGAGTCTAATGTGAAATGGACTCTCCATTTTCATCGCCCAAAAACAAGGGATGTCCCACATTTAGTTTGGCATGGAGTTCCTTTTCAGAGAAGGACTCCTCCTTCTCTTCCACATCCCACATCCCAAGGCTCCATCTGATGGTGCACAAAATAATGGGATGTGTGGAAACATGTAAGAAAATTAAGATAAGTAAGAAAGAAGGACTCTCCTACCTTAACTCCCAAAATAAATATGATGCCAAATTAATTCTTGCATGTGGTTTTGGTGTGGAGGAGGTTTATTCACATTGAACTCTTTCATATGAATCAGATAAACTAACTAATAAATAGATGGTTCAAACTTAATCTCATTAGGTCAAGGCAACAAGTAAAGGGTTAGCACAAACATATTTGCACTGAACCCAACTGAGAACTTGGGTTAATTCATGTGCTAGCAATTCAATAACCCATCAAATTTATTATAAATCTATATAGATTAGATCAAGATCAAATTTCTATTGTGTGTGACCCATTGAATTTTAAATCTAACCAGCAGTGGACCCAAACTCTCGATGTAACTCTAATCCGATTAGATTAGGTCAGCTCAAGAGTTCTAATCAACTAAGACTCTTCCTAACTGATTCTTGAATTAAATTCTTTTAATTTTGGTGAGTCCATAAGTCAAGACTGATGTCTATCAATGTGTCATGACTACCCAGATGATTTAGAATTTGATAAAATTATCAAAATTATCCTTTCGTAGTGAGTATTGTGCAATTCAATCCTTCGATCACACAACATCCCAAAAAGGCCATGGGTATGAAAATATGTCAAACCCAAATACCTATCCATATATATTTTGATCTGATGATAATGACTTAGTTGATGAATCAATGAAAACTATTTCTACTATTCATCCCTACTCTAGCCAGAGACTCTCAGAGTCATCATCCTATGAGATCACATAGGATATTCTCTCCTCCTACAAGGAGTGACCAATTCCTTATTAATCACTCATAACCTCCATGCATACTTTACTATACCTAAAATATCCCACACACATCTCAAAGTGGTGTGTTAGAAAATAAACCAAAGTAAGGATCCATGTACATAAGGTACCATGGTGATCTCAGGTTAAAGGATCACATGCACCACTCCCACTGAAGAACCATCTGTTGACATGCTATAAGGCTCCTTTAGATATTTTTTCTACAGGTCAGTTCAGTGAACTCATTCTCTAATGAGCACCTACGTCCTTGTATTAGTGTCACCACTCAAGTAGTTGGGAGATCAACCATCCTCTTCATCGAGCATTCATAGGATGTGCCAGTCTTACCGAAATCATCAATCTCCGACTCGATGATCCAATAATTGAAAATATTTTAGATTGGAGCTATCAAGATTTTAGGTCTCACTGGCATGATCTCATCATGGTCCTAAAATCATTATCCTAATCTATGAGGTTTATCATAATCATAAAAATATGATGCAGCAAATTATAAAATATAATACCTCATGAATAATTATAACTAATATCATGCAAATGAGTAGGAAAAAAAATAAAGAAAAATTTCTTCGCATCCCCATGCGATTAGCTTGTAGGGCACTATTCTTTCAATAAGTATGGCAAAATAATCCCCCAACACTTCACAAGCATCACAAAAGTGTCGAAAATGGCAGTGTAGAAAATTATTTATCGATTCTTCCTTGTCGCATTGTATAGATAGATGATGCTATCTGATGACACTTTAATGCACGAGCTAATTCAACATAAACGATGCTTCAATGAGTCATTAGTTGATGATAGAAAAAGTTGACTCTTTTAAAAAGAGTCAGAGAGGGTGATTATGGGTGACTTAAGAATCCCACCTTAAATTATAAACTTAAATTTGAATTCCACCTTCATCATGATTATGGGTGACTTAGGCATCTCAACATTGGCTACCTCACTGTGGAGCATACTCCTACAAATTTGGCATTATTTCTTTAGCATCGCAGTAGCACACTCAAAACTTACATGAACCACCTTTTTGCTCTTCCCATAAAATGTGGACCCAGCATGCTTCATAGGTCATATGAGCTACTTTCTCTATTCTACACATACTTCCTTAATGGTTGGCAATTCAAATAGACTTGGACTTCATTCTTTTCTTTAAAACTTTGATAATTCAATATTTTTTTTTTACTTTTGATATATATCAAGATTAATATTCAAAGATTGGTGAGGAATGTAAGTGCTTATTTTTCATCCAAAAACTTGTTAATATGACTCCAAGGAGTATATAGTCCACCTTTTTCCAGTTATGATATATTTGGACTTAAGGCTGCAAATAGATCAGGTTGACCCATAATCCAAACTGCCCCAACCCACTTAGCCCTGATTTGACCCATTTTAAAGGACCTATAGGCCATATGGGGTTCTAAATTTGTTTCCATTTCATTTTTTGGATTAGATATGGATTTACTGAATTCAAACCCGACCCGACTCAACCTGACCACTTAATTTTATTGGTTAATTTAGATCTCCTGCTCAATGACCCGATCTTACCCAATACGACCCAATTTGATCAGACCCAACTCAGTATTGGATCTGAACAGCCAAGTCCATAGCATAAGTTCAGACCCATCAATACTAAAACTTGATGATTAGAAATCACTCTCTTCTCTTAGTCTCTCGACTGCCTCCCAAATCACTCTCCTCAGTCTTCTTGTCCATAGCTCATAAAATCTAGAAGTGAATCAGAAATATTTAGAAAATGCATGAAATATCTCCATAAAGGCTTCATGAATGAGCTCACCAGAATCAATTGGAAGGTGGGATCAGAATGGTTAAAGATGGGGAAATTTTGGTGTTTATTATGTTCATTATTTTTGCAAGTTCATTTATCAATGTGGATTTATAGCTCCTCGTGCTACAGCAATTTGGAATTGCCTCAATCTAGAAAAGGTCATAGTATTTAATTAGTAGCTAACCAACTAGGCAACTACATAGTACTTGCTAATGATAATTTAAAGAAAAGGTATTGGATTGCTTTTAAAGGCTGTACTTTGTAGCGACCATGAAGAAATAATCAAATTTTCTTTCTGAATTGTTGAAATGTAAAGTCAATCAAGAGGAACTTTAGTCACCAATTGCATATTCAACATCGTTCTAAAAGCATTTATAACATTTGGAATGGTATCAAAATTAGATGGAACATAATTGTTGTAATGATAAGGATATGGTGGTAGTAGGTGTATGTTGGTATATGGTTAGAAAGAATCTTAGAATTTTCAATGGAAAGAAGTAGATAGGATTATAGATCATAACATGGTTAAGAAATGAGTGCAGCAATATTTTGGTTATGATAGATTTGAACCCAAATCCGAACTAAAGCTGGATTCTTCAGATTGAAGCCGGGTTATGTCGGGACCCAACCCGATCTAAATGAACCATTGGAGCAAAATTTTTATCCATGGACTTGATCGACCTTCTATTGATTAGATTTGGGTCCAACATTAGGACCTAATCAAGGAATTA
>NC_026000.2:42971549-43017356 GCF_000442705.2 Elaeis guineensis | reverse complement strand
CAGTGAACTCTTGGCTCTGGTACATTCTGATGTATGTGGACCCATGAGTTAAGTGCAAAAGGTGGATATTTCTACTTCATAACCTTCACAAACGATCTATCGAGGTATGGGTATGTCTATTTAATGAAGCATAAGTCGGAGTCGTTTGAAATGTTCAAACTATTCTGAAATGAGATAGAAAAATAAACTGGAAAGTGTATTAAAACTCTTCGATCTGATCGAGGAGGTAATACCTTTCCAATGATTTCTGACATATCTTGGGGAGAATGGGATTCTCTCTCAATGGACACCTCTGGAACACCACAGCATAATGGTGTGTCTGAAAGGAGGAATTGACCTTGTTGACATGGTTCGATCCATGATGGGGTTTGCTGGTCTGTCGATCTCCCTTTGGGGATATGCGCTCAAATCGACTTGTTACCTTATAAATAGGTTCGAGTAAGTCTGTAACCAAAGGCCATATGAGATATGGATAGGACATAAGCAGTATCTCGCACCTTAGGGTTTGGGGGTTCCGGCTTATGTTAAACATTTAATTAGGACAAGCTTGGACCTAGGTCTGACAAGTGTAATTTTATAGGGTACCCAAAAGAGACAAAAGGTATTATTTCTACCTAGCTGATGAGCAAAAAGTTTGTCAGCCTTATGGTAATCTTTTTGGAAAGGAAGTTCCTTGGTGAAGGGACGTTGCCTCTAAGGTCGAACTTGACGAAGTTCGACAGTAGAAAAACCGACACAAGTTGCTGAACCTAAATCAGATTTGATTAGATCAGATCCGAGCTCATTGTTCAAGCACCCATAAGGCGATCTGGTAGAGTACCACGTCAACCGAAAGATACTATGGTTTCTTGATCCGGAATGACGATCCTATCGAACTTGATGAAAATGATGAGGATCCGATCACCTACATGGATCAATGCAGAGACCCGACTCTGAGAAATGGCTAGAGGCCATGAAATCCGAAATGGAGTCATGAATGTCAACGATGTGTGGACATTGGTTGACCCACCCGAAGGAGTAAAACCATAGGGTGTAAGTGGTCTTCAAGAGGAAGAGGGGCCAGATGGAAAGGTGAAACCTATAAAGCCCATCTGGTTGCCAAGAGATATTGTCAATGTTATGGTATAGACTATGATGAGACATTTTTTCCTGTGGCAATGCTCAAATCCATTCAGATTATGCTTGCGATAGCTGCCCATCTGAACTATGAAATCTGACAGATGGATGTAAAGACAGCTTTCCTAAACAGAGAGCTGGATGAAGAGGTGTATATGATACAACTTGAAGGATTCACATCCACTGATGAGTCTAAGGTATGCAGACTATAGAGGTCCATTTATGGACTTAAGCAGGCATCCCGGAGTTGGAACATACATTTTGATAGGATGATCAAGACGTATGGCTTCATTAAGAACGGAGAAGAGCCCTACATTTATAAGTGGGCTAATGGTCCAGTAGTGGTATTTTTTGTATTGTATGTAGATGATATTCTCTTAATCGGGAATGATGTCCCTACATTACAGAGAATAAAGATTTGGCTATCGTCACAGTTCTCCATGAAGGATTTGGGAGAAGCTTCCTACATCTTAGGGATGAGGATCTATAGGGATAGATCTAAAAGGTTGCTTGGTTTATCCCAGTCTACGTACATAGATACTATGCTGAAGAGGTTCAGCATGGAGAATTCCAAGAAAGGCTATCTACCGATAGGCCATGGAATTTCTCTCTCGAAGAGGGATTATCCGACAACACCTCAAGAGAGAGAGCGTATGGGTAGGATTTCATATGCTTCGGCAGTGGGATCTATCATGTACGCCATGACATGTACATGACCAGATGTGGCATACTCACTAGGGGTAGTGAGTAGATACCAATCTGATCCAAGGAAGAATCACTGGAAGGTTGTTAAAACCATCCTGAAGTATTTAAGAAATACTAAGGACCAGTGGCTTGTTTATGGTGAATCGAACTTGAGACTTATAGGGTTTACAGACTCTAGTTTCCAGTCTGATCACGATGACAGCAAAAATATGTTGGGATTTATTTTTACCCTTAATGGTGGGGCTATCTTCTGGAAGAGTTCCAAGCAACACACAGTGGTTGATTCAGTTTGCGAGGTGGAGTATGTCGCTGCATCAGATGCTGCCAAAGAAGTGGTGTGGTTGAGAAAATTCATCACCGAGCTCGGAGTAGCACCCTCCCTTGTTGGTCCAGTTCTGCTCTACTGTGACAGCTCTGGAGCCATTGCTCAGGCGAAGGAACCCAAGGCACACCAGTGGACGAAGCATATTCTGCGCCGCTACCATCTCATCCGAAAAATTATGGATCGAGGTGACGTCGACCTTCAGAAGATCGATGGAAAGGAGAACCTGGCCGACCCATTCACTAAAGCCATTGCGGTAAAGGAGTTCGATGACTATAAGTCGAAGATGGGTATTAGATACTGCACCGATTGGCTTTAGGTCAAGTGGGAGATTGTTGGGAATAGTGTCCCAAAGCCAATCATCAGTCTGTTGATGGTTGTGCTCATTTTTGTATATGTACATGAATTATGAATTAATAAAAATTATTTTGATATTTTTCATCACAAAATGTTTCATCTTCTAATGAACTCCTATGTTGTGGTGAAGTCCTTAGGACTATTTAGACTCGACAAAGGAAGATTTGTCGTTTAGTCCTTAAATTTGTTCGCGACCAAATGATATGTTGTTACCAAGGATGACAATATTTATCAAGCATAGGTCGTTGTGTGCCATATAGGTTGGTTGTCCTCTTAACCAATGAGTGTGGAGACACTGGTATGGCATACAAGTGAGATGTAAGGGTACATCTGCACTGAACGTGACCGACTCCGGAGCTATTTCTGCTGTCAAGATTTGCTCCGATGGAATATGGGTATAAATATCCCTCCGACCTAAGACCGTCACGGTGACTTGCAAGCAACTCACTGCACTTAGGCACTGGACTACCTGAATTTCTAATTCAGTGATGGAAAGCTGCTGGGTGTAGTCAAGTACTTGACTTGTCGGTGCGTGTGTCAAGATGGGATTGACCACTCCAGTTTAGGAGCTATGTACAGTCGTGTTTCAATTTAGCAAAACCTTGGCCAGGGTAGTCTTTGTGAGGAGTCACAGGACTGTTTGAGTTGAGCACGATTCGGATGATCTAATCAGGGTTGACAGTTTAACCCTGAGTCGTCCTAACACAGAGGTCAAAAGGATGAATTATATAGTAACCATATTCACGTAGGTTCTGAGTGTTGTGATTGTAACTATTCGACTTATCAGATCGTCGGGTACCATTGCTAGATGGTCACTTCGATTAGTACAGAAATTGGTTCCTGTGCTACCGGCTTAGGTTCGAACCTGCAGGGTCACACACATTAGAGGTTCCTATCTGATTTGATGGCTGATGAAGAGTCCTAATGCTCGTGGACTATGAGTTCTACATGTCTGAGACTCTATGATCGAGAATCAAGATTCTCTGATCACGAGTCCAACACATTTTGGGTATCGGGTCAAGAGTCTCACTGGTTTGGGACTCTTCGATCAGGGTTACATATCGATGAATTAAGATGCCCGATTACCCATCAGATTTGGACTCAATATTTATGAGAGGTTTAATTAGTGATTTGATCACTAATTAACTCAATTTGATTGAGTAATTATTTTTGGATCAAGTCCAATTGAATTGGATTCAGTTGGGTTTGACCCGATTAGGTTAAGAGTTAACCTAATCGTCGAGATGGTTTGGTCCCTGATTTGATCAGGGATTGGGCTTAATCAATTTCTGATTTGATTAAAAATTTATTGAGTCTAATTAAGCTTAATTTAGTTAGATTTAAATTAATCTAATTGGGCCTACCTTATTTGGTTCAATTAAGTTGGTTTAAATAATGAAACCACCTTGACCCATTCTCCCTAGCCACCTCACTTCTACTGTGCCCTTTTGAATTTATGAGAAGAGTGGGGCGTGTGCAAGAAAAACTTTGAAGAAAAAATCTGGGCATGAGGAATCCTTGTGTGCAAGGTGAAGGTCTATATCCTTCTGAGAGAAAAAGAAAGAAAAGAAAGAAAAAGTGTGCGCAGGGTTTCAGTGAGTTCTTCAGGGTTTCAGCCTGGAGTTCGAAATGTGAGAAGGTGAGCTACGAGTGTCGTGAGCCCACCAAATTTTAGAAAGATCTTTAACATCCTCTCAAGCATGTCTGTTGATGATCTGGAGCATCTGAAGAATCGACAGACATCGATCGAAGGAGTTCGATCAGCATCGATCGTCGAAAGGGCTCTACAATGAGCTAGCACTCGTGAGGAGTCGATCAGATCGGGAGCTTCAGTGGACGATCCACAGAGGTCAGTCACACTGTGTGACTACATCATGATGATCAGACTCTCTCGATGGTGATCAGATTGCGGTGATTTGCTACCCGCAGAAAGGTATTGTGTTCTGAACACATTACGGTAAAGTGTTTACTGTTCAAACTCGAATTTCAAATTTAAATGCATGCATGCTATATATCATATTTAGATCCTAGTGTAGAATAATTTTTTATTAATTAATTAGATTAATTAATAATTTTCACTGTAAAATAGTGATTTTAAAAAATTTTAAAATTACCTTTTTACCCCTACACTGATTTTCTCCACACACAATATCCTAATTGGATTAGGATTAAAAATTGAGTTTGACTCAAGCATCAAGAAAGAGTTCAATTGGACTAGGACTCCTCCTCTAATTAGGGGACATATAATCTAAATAAATTAGGCTCCAAATCAGATTTAGTTTTTCATCTTTTTAAGTCTAATCTGATCTTAATTTGATTAGGATTCATTGAGATTTTATTTGATTTAAAACAGCCATTTAAATGTAGAGTCTCATGGGAATAAAACACTTCCTTTGTCCATGCAATAAGGAGTCTCACGTCCACCTTATTTTTGTGCGCCAATTTAAGCCTCACGCCCCTTCTTATTTAGCATGTAAGAAAAAGCTTTAAACCCCCTTTTGTTATCATGTATAATCTGAGAGAAACTATTTTTGGTTGGACATCCAAATTAGGTAGAGTCCTAGGCATCTTGGACTCTATCTCCTACCCAAACTAAATCTCCTCTCTTCATCTATTGAAAGGGCAGCATATGGGATGGTTACTATGGGATTTACATCAGGTTTCAACATCAAAAATCTAAGGGGGTATGCGTTAAAATAGAGGAGAAAGAGGAGGGCACGGCGTGCATGGGTAAGGCATGAGATATGTATCCATATATCCCTTCTTTCTTACACAAACAAAGGTTGGTTGTTTTGGATATCTTTTTCTCTTCCTCTTATCTATGTTTAGACATGGATGTCTCCTCTTTTCTTTGTCCAAAAGTTAGATAAAATTTTTACATCTCTATTGTAGAGATTTGGTGCATGAATTTTAGGAAGAAAAGAGAAGAAAGGGTTCTTCTCATGATCTCTAGTGTAGAGATCAAGATCCTCCTACATCTTCTTATTCTCCAAGAGTGTCTTGAGAGAAAAGAAGATTTTCAATTATTAAAATATAATCTCTGCAAGAGAGCTCGCACCTCGATGAGATTAAAAGGCTTCTGATCAAATCAGAGTCTCATGTGGATACCCGTAGAGGTCGAATACTTGTGCGGCTACAAGGGACCTTCAAAAGATATCCATGATCATCTGTTCGTGTTGAACATTGATCCATGACCAGGTATATTTTAAATTTATTTTTTTCTATTTGATTTTTATATCTGAATCTTATCTTACATATGATGATCCTATTTATGGTTTGAAGATTTGATCCTATGCATGCTTAGATTAAATTACATTTTGTTGCTCCTTGGATTGATTTTGATGATTACAAAGCATTTGAAGGAGTACTAATGATTTTCACTTGAAAAAGACTTATTGCTTTTCAGAGGCAAAATCATAATTTTACCAAAACTCTGATTTGAAAGCATCAAGTGATAGAACAAAAGATTTGTGATTCATTGGTAAAAATTTTATTATTTTTGGACTTATATTTTGAAAGATATGCATGTTTGAAAATCATGAGTCGACCCATGAGTCAACTCATGGCACAATGAGCTGTTTGGCACGTAGATTTTTTGGCTTGGCACAACCTGTGAGTCGACCCATGAGTCGACCTCCAAGGTATGAGTCGACCCATGAGTCGACCCCTACTGTTTTTAGGCCAAAAATCACAAAACCTTATTTTTGGTGGTTTTCTGGTGTTCTTCCACAGAGGTCGACCCCCAGGCATGAGTCGACCTATGAGTCGACCTCTGTGACGGGATTGTTCCGCAACGGCTAATTTTTAACCCATTTTAAGTACTTTTAATGCTTATTTAATGTGGTCTAATGGCTCTATTTCAGTCCAGATTATTCTCCACCATTTCTTAAAGCTATAAAAGGGATAAAAAGGTGGGAATCATCAAGTAAGAAAAAAGAAGAGAGATTTTGAAAAAGGGATTTCAAGCAAACTTTTCAGCCCTAAGCAAAAGCTCACTCAAAGCTTTCAAGAAGCCTTTAATCCAAGCTCACCAACTCCTCAAGTGTACATTCAAGTCTCCAACCACCTTGAGAAAATCAAAAAGGGTCTTCTTCTTCTTGAGTAAAGTGTATTTGAAGTCTCATACGCTCATTAAAGGAGCTTTCTTTGTACTTACTTGTGCTATTCATTGTTATACTTTGTTTGAGTTATTATTTTTATTTGGAAGGGTTCCAAAATAAGGGAAGGTTGATCCGAACCTTGAATCAGAGTGTATTGGGTTGGCTTGTACCCAAAAAATAAGTGGACTAGCTTGGGATAGCTAGAGTCAGAGTTTCCGACATTTGTATTCGGGTTGAATACAAGATTAGTGGATTAAAATTTTCAAGTAGGAGCTTGGGGAGTGGATGTAGGTGCAAGGTTGGCACCGAACCACTATAAATTTTTTGTTTGTGTTGTGTCTAATTGCTCTTCTTTATCTCTCCATTACTCTCTTGCACTCTTGTATTTAGCTATTAGTCTTAAATTAACTTTACTCTCCCAAGTTATTTAGCTATTGTCAAATATTTTTTATAAGACATAAGTTAAGCATAAATTTTTTAGAAACCCAATTCACCCCCTCCTCTTGGGTTGCATAGCTGGGCAACAAGTGGTATCAGAGCCTGGTGCTCTAGCCCTACTTTGATCTAACCAATCAAAGAGCCAAAGATCTATGGCAACTCAAGTCGGCACTTCTCTAGCTGAGGGGCAGTCCACTAACTGACCTCCACTTTTCAATGGGTCTAATTACACCTATTGGAAAGCTCGGATGAAAATATTCATTCAAGCACTAGACTATGATATGTGGAGTATCATAGTGAACGGCCCTCACACACCCACTAAGATTATTGATGGTATGGAATCAGCCAAACCCGAAAAAGAGTGGGATGAGGTTGATGAGAAAATGGCCCAATTAAATACTAGAGCTATGAATGTTTTATATTGTGCTCTTGATGCTAACGAATTTAATCGCATTTCTACTTGCTTGTCTGCTAAAAAATATGGGATAGGTTAGAAGTAACCCATGAAGGAACCAATCAAGTAAAGAAGTCCAAAATCAACATGCTTGTGCATAAATATGAATTGTTTAAAATAGAGTATGATGAGTCCATAACTGATATGTTTACTCACTTTACTAATATTACAAATGGTTTAAAGAGTCTTGGTAAGTCCTATACTAACAGTGAGCTTGTAAGAAAGATTCTCAGGTCCTTACCAAGAACTTGGGAAGCCAAAGTGACCGCCATCTAAGAAGCCAAAGACTTTAACATTCTACCCTTGGAAGAGCTTCTTGGATCATTGATGACTCATGAGCTGAGCATGAAGCAACATTAAGAGGAAGAAGTCAAAAAGAAGAAAACAATCGCCCTCAAATCCACAGCTCCACCAGATGAAGAAATTGATGACACCGAAATGAAGAGCAGGATGAAGAGATGGCACTCATTACCCGAAGATTCAAGAAATTTTTGAGAAAAAGGAAACAAGGGATGAGGAAGAGGCCATTCACAAAAGGGGAACAGAGCAAAGAAAAGGATAAAGATCAACCCCTTATCTGCTATGAGTGCAAGAAATCGGGACACTTCAAGTCTGAATACCCACAACTGAAGAAGGGTCCCAAGAAATACAAGAAGAAGGCCATGATGGCCACTTGGAGTGCAAGTGATGACTCAAGCTCCGAAGAGGAAGACTCGATTGAACAAGCCAACCTGTGCCTTATGGCACATGAAAATGAGGTAACTTCCGAAACTCCTAGTGACTTTACATTTGAAGAACTGTATGAAGCTTTTTGTGATTTAGTTGATGAACTAAAAAAACTAGGGATAAAGAACAAAGATCTAAAATCGAAAAATCAATCTTTATTGAAACAAAATGAAAGCATTTCAATTGAAAAATCTTCCCTGCTTCAAGAAAATCAAAGTTTAAAGAATGAAATTGCCAAGTTAAAACCATTAGTTGAAAAATTCACCTTGAGTTCAAATAAACTTAATATGATTCTTGAAAATCAAAAGGCCGTGTATGATAAGGCTGGACTTGGCTATAACCCCTTGAAGAAACAAAAGTATTTGAAAAATATCTATGTAAACTCTTTAAGTAACAAGTCTTCTAATATTACTTGCTTCAAATGTGGTAGAGTGGGACATAAGTCATACACTTGCTTCTCTAACAAATCTGCAAACTCAAATATAAAGAAAATATGGGTTCCAAAAGGGATCATTATGACTAACCAAAAAGGACCCAAGAAAGCTTGGGTACCTAAAACAAAAACTTGACTTTTGCTTGCAAGTGTGTCTAGCATCCCAAGGAGGAAACAGAAAATGGTATCTTGACAGTGGATGCTCGAGACACATGACTAGTGATAAATCTCAATTCATCACTCTTGATGCTAAGAATGGAGGGATGGTCACCTTTGGAGACAATGGCAAAGGAAAGATCATCGATATAGGTAACATTGGTATCACTCCCTCCAAATACATTGAAAATATTTTGTTAGTAGATGGTTTAAAGCATAATTTACTAAGCATTAGTCAATTTTGTGATAAAGAATATAAAGTTATTTTTGAATCTTCTGTTTGCATTGTAACTAGTCCTATTAATGATGGCATTAAATTTATTGGACATAGACATGGTAATGTTTATATGGTAGATTTAAATGATCTATCCAAAATAAACATGCAATGCCTAGTATCCTTGAATGCCAAAATTAATGAGACTAGTTGGCTTTGGCATCGTATGCTTGCACATATTAGCATGCATTCACTTTCAAAATTAATTAAGAAAGAATTGGTTCTTGGTTTACTAAAATTAAATTTTTAAAAGGATAGAATCTGTGATGCATGTCAACTAGGTAAACAAACAAGAGTTTCATTTAAATCCAAAAATATTATTTCAACCTCTAGACCTTTAGAGCTTTTGCATATAGACTTATTTGGACCTACTAGAACTACTAGTCTAGGAGGAAAATGATATGGTTTTGTAATTATAGATGATTACTCTCATTTTACTTGGGTTTTCTTTTTGGCACACAAGGATGAAACTTTTCAAATTTTCACTAAATTTTATCGAAAAGTCACTAATGAGAAAGGCTTTTCAATTCAAAATATTCGAAGTGATCATGGAACTGAATTTTAAAATTAAGACTTTGAAAAATTTTATGATGAAAAAGGAATAGGCCATAATTTTTCTGCATCTAGGACACCTCAACAAAATGGGGTTGTAGAAAGGAAAAATAGAACCTTAGAAAAAATAGCCCGTACCATGCTATGTGAAAGCAACCTTTCAAGATATTTTTGGGCAGAAGCAATTAACACAGTATGTTACATCTTAAATCGTGCTTTGATTAGACAAATTTTAAAGAAAACCTCTTATGAGCTTTGGAAAGGAAGAAAACCTAATATTGCTTATTTTCATATTTTTGGTTGCCGATGTTTTGTATTAAATAATGGTAAAGAAAGACTTAGAAAATTTGATGTAAAATCAGATGAAGCAATCTTTCTTGGTAACTCCTCCACTAGTAAAGCTTTTAGAGTTTTTAACAAAAGAACCTTAGTAGTAGAGGAGTCAATATATGTTGTCTTTGATGAATCTAATGATCTTCCTTCAAGGAAGAATGAAGGTGTTGATGATGCAGATCCTCTTATAGAAGGAATGAGGGAGATCACTCTGAAAGACTCTACAATTCAAGATGATGAGAAACATGAAGACAAACAGGATGAGGAAGGTGAAGAACATCAAGAACAACCTCAAGGTACAAATGACCTACCCAAAGAATGGAGGTATGTTCACAATCACCCTAAGGAGCTAATTATTGGTGATCCTATGCATGAGGTAAGAACTCGTTCTTCACTTAAAGATGTATTTAATCATTGTGCTTTTGTCTCTCATCTTGAACCAAAAACTATTGAAGAAGCTGAAAATGATTATAATTGGATTAATGCAATGCAAGAAGAACTTAATCAATTTGAAAGAAATAATGTATGGACTTTAGTATCAAGACCTAAAAATTATTCAATAATTGGCACAAAATGGGTCTTTAGGAACAAATTAGATGAACATGAAAATGTAATAAGAAATAAAGCAAGATTAGTTGCTAATGGTTATAATCAAGAAGAAGGAATTGATTTTGATGAGATCTTTGCACCTGTTGCTAGATTAGAGGCCATTAGACTTCTACTTATATATGCTTGCTTTATAAAATTTAAATTATTTTAAATGGATGTCAAAAGTGCATTTTTGAATGGATATATTGCTGAAGAAGTCTATGTAGAACAATCCCCAGGTTTTAAAAATCATGCTTTTCCTAATCATATTTTTAAATTAAATAAAGCTCTATATGGTTTGAAACAAGCACCTGGGGCTTGGTATGATAGGCTAAGCAAATTTTTACTAAATAATGATTTTTCAAGAGGTAATATAGACACAACTCTTTTCATTAAAAGAAATCAAAATGATATATTAATTATACAAATATATGTTGATGACATTATTTTTGGATCTACTAATGAATCTCTTTGTCAAGACTTTGCTAAGCTCATGCAGGGGGAGTTCGAGATGAGCATGATGGGAGAACTTACATTCTTCCTCGGACTCTAAATCAAACAAACAAAAGAAGGAATCTCCATCACCCAAAGCAAGTACACAAGGGAATTACTCAAAAGATTTAGAATGGAGAACTCCAAAGCAATTGGCACACCCATGAGCCCTTCATGTAAGCTTGACAAGGATGAAGAAGGTAAAAGTGTAGACTTAAAATATTATAGAGCTATGATTGGCTCCTTATTATATTTAACTGCAAGTAGACCTGATATCATATTTAGTGTTTGTTTGTGTGCTAGATTTCAATCTAATCCTAAAGAATCTCACTTGAATGCTGTTAAAAGAATCTTTAGATATTTAAATGGTACTCAAACACTAGGATTATAGTACTTTAAGGACTCATTAATTGATTTAATAGGATATTCAGATGCTGACTTTGCTGGATGTAGATTAGATAGAAAAAGCACTAGTGGAACTTGCCAATTTCTCGGAGTTAACCTAATCTCCTGGTTTGGTAAGAAACAAAATTCGGTAGCACTGTCTACGGCCGAGGCCGAATACATTACAGCCGAAAGTTGTTATGCTCAAATCTTGTGGATTAAGCAACAACTCGAAGATTTTGGTATCAAACTTAATGAAACACCCATAAGATGTGATAACACTAGTGCCATAAATCTTAGTAAAAATCTAATTCAGCATTCTAGGTCTAAACATATTGAAATCAGACATCATTTTATAAGAGAACATGTTCAAAATAAAGATATAATTCTTGACTATATTTGTACTGAAAAATAATTAGCCGATATCTTTACAAAGGCCCTAAGTGAAGATAGATTCTGTGAAATTAGGAGAGATCTAGGAATTCTTGATCTATTTGCTTAAATATCTCTCTAATTTTAAGGAATCAATGTCAAAATTTTTTTGAGCTCAATTTTCATCATCTCTCTGGACCTAAAAGCTCAAGATTATCATTCTCACAACTTTTCATAGAGCAAAAATTCTTTTCCCTGAATTCTGAATTTTTTCAGAATTTATTCATATTTTTTTCTGAAATTTTGTGAATCATGAGTCGACCCCCTAGGGTCGACCCAATGGCATACTTGTAATTTTCGACCAAAACCCCATGGATTCCTCTCTTCTTGGTTAAAACCCTGTTCATGAGCCGACCCTCTCCATCTTCGTCTTCCTCCCTCTAAAACCCATAGTCCTCTTCTTCTTTCTCTCCAAATCCAAGGTCTAAGCCCAAGATCCTTCTCCCATCACCTCTCCACCTCAAATCGCCCCTTGGGAATGGCGCTATTCCCATTTTTCTCCCGTGATTGGAGCGGTTGGAGCGTGCCCTAGCTTCCACCATTCTCCTCCAAATCGGGGTTTCTCTCCTCCAAAAATCTCTTTCCATCCCTTAATAACCCTCTATCTCCTCACATATTTGATCTTCCAAGTCTCCTTGCTTGTTCTGGTGGTGAGAATGGCTCCAAAAATGAAACTCCCTCAAAGAAGGAAATCGGTCCGTGAGTTGGAAGAGAGCGTGCGCAGGAAAAGACAAGCTTCTCAGACCTCTTCTGCTTCCATTCCTACTTCAGCATCTGCTCCAGGTTCCTCTCAGTCTCCTCTTAGCCCTAGTAAAATTTTTCTCTCTGTCAGAAAGGTAGAAACCGGGAAAAATGTTGACTTCAGATTTTTTGAAAATGAGGGTTTTTTCATTGGTTCAAAGATCAAAAACCAAGGTTGGAGATTTTACTATTCTCTTAAAGAAGTTACATATGTGGATTTAGTTAGAGAGTTTTATCTGAATCTGTGCTATGGCAATGAAACAGTAACATCCACTGTAAAGGGTATTGATATTTGTTTAGATCCTATTATTTTGGGAGAGATTCTTCATTTGTCTTGTGAGGGATATTCAAACATGGAACTCCCAGTGAAGGAAGAAGGAAATAATGTGATTTTAGGAGGAACCTACTCAGGAAGCCTGAATAAACTAGAAGCCAAGATCCTGTCCATTGAAATGAGGATTTTACATCAATTGGTAACAAAGCTTTTCTTCCCAAGAAGTGGTAGACATGACCTTCTTTCAGGCCGAGACATCTGTATTATGTTTCATGTGATTACCCAAACCCCCCTAAACCTCCCTGCATTAATGATAGAAGCCATGAGAGAAACACTGAATAGATCCAAGGCTCATCTGCCTTTCGATATGGCCCTCACTCTGGTATTTAGGAGGTTTGGAGTTAGTTTTGAAGGGGAGGCATCTGCTAGGCTTTCTCACTTTGACACCATCAACCAACACACTTTGCACCGCATGGGATTCACTAGGACTGATGGTGGTTGGATTAAGGGTGCAGAAGAGAGAGTTGAGGACAGAGCTGAGGAAGAAGGTCCTTCATCACCTCTCCATGACATCAGGGCGGCATCTCCAGACATCCAGTTTGTTTCAGATCCAGAGACTGGCCCTTTAGAGTCCACTAGGAGGCACACCCCAGTCCAGTAGCCAGACAGTAGAGCATTTCCCTCAAAGATCAGATTGGCTGATGACCAGATTGAGATGATCTCACAGCGTGTGGCTTCCTTGCTTTCTCGACAGTGGGGCACTTCAGCTTTTGCTCAGGGATCCACATCATTAGATGCATCTGATCAGACTTTGATCCCCCACATCTTCACTGTATTTTAGATGATCTCAGATCAGTCAGTTCGGATTCAATAGCTCGAGGGTTACATTTTGAGACTGACTGGAAGGATACTTGACTTGCAGGGGCAAGTGTTAGCTCTGGCCCATCCACAGCCACAGGAGTGCACTACTGAGGTCTCAGACCTATCTATGGAGGCAGCCAGACTTAGAAGAGTATTGGAGGGTGGATTTGATTTCCTGAGGAGAGAGATCAGAGGCTCTAGTGAGCATGCATCCACCCAGTTCACTGCACTGCTACAGTCTGTTTCGAGAGCTCTAAACCTTCTAGACACCATCAGGCTCTCTCTTGCAGTTCAGTCTATTACTTCTCAGCCTTCAGGATCATCTCGCCCACCTACTCGTGCCAGCACCTCCACTCGTGGCAGAGGCAGACGGGGTAGAGGATGAGTTCTTGATCGTGATCCATCATCTCCCCACCCTATCTCCGATACATCTGATTCCGATCCATCCAGTCATGAGCTCTACTAGATCCTTGTAGTTAGTCTTGTCTTTTGTCTCTTTCCAGGATCTATCTTTTGGGCCATGTAATGATGTTGACTGATTAACTTTTATGTTTTGGTATATGTAGTGGAACAACTTTATGGTATCAATCATATTTTGATTATATATATATCTACTCTTTGACTTTTAATGTATGACCTTCAAATTGAGTCACTTTCAATTGTATGCATGCTTAAAATACTATGAATTGCTATTTCATATCTATGATATCCAATGGTATATTCTTTTATGATTGCTATATTCAGGGGGAGTAAACATTAATGCTAGTAAAATTACTGTTAGTAAAAGAAGCTAAAGAAGTAATATTAGTAAAATTATTTCCATCAAAAGAAAGAAAAAGAGAAAATGTATTCAAAGAAAAAGGGGGAGTAAACAATCTTTTGTTGATGATGTCAAAAAGGGGGAGAAATGCTATACCAAAATGAAAGAATCAAAAGAAAATTGATGAAAGAATCAAAAGCAAATTGATGAAAAAATCAAAAGCAAATTGATGAAAGAATCAAAAGCAAATTGATGAAAGAATCAAAAGTAGATTAATAAAAGAATTAAAAGCAAAATGAGTAAATTGTTAAGCAAAAGCAAATGAGCAAAAATGAGCAAACTTTAAAATTAATTCTTAGACATGCTCTGGTACCAAAATTAAGTAATCAAATGAGAATGAGCAAATTTTCAAGCAAATGAGCAAATGAGATATTTTCAAATGAGCAATTTTCAAAATTCTTAGGTAAATTCTGCTTTGCTCAAATAACAAAAACAAATTTTGCTTTGATACCAAAATCACATAATCAAATGAGCAAATTTTTAATTTATTAAGCAATAGGCAAATTGTTTATGCAAATGAGCAACACAAGCAAATGGGCACATGTATAATATGCCAAAAGAATCAATCTTCTTTTCAAGCAAATGCACTTATAAGTAATTTTCAAGTTGGTAGTAAGTTTCCTATTTATCTTCAAACTACCTATAATGCATTTCATTCCTTTGAAATTTATGCTCATTGATTCATATATATGCTTTTGTTCAAGTATTTTGTCATCATCAAAAAGGGGAAGATTGTTGCTCTTTGGATTGATTTTGATGATTACAAAGCATTTGAAGGAGTACTAATGATTTTCACTTGAAAAAGACTTATTGCTTTTTAGGGGCAAAATCATAATTTTATCAAAACTCTGATTTGAAAGCATCAAGTGATAGAACAAATGATTTGTGATTCATTGGTGAAAATTTTATTATTTTTGAACTTGTATTTTGAAAGATATGCATGTTTGAAAATCATGAGTCGACCCATGAGTCAACTCATGGCACAATGAACTGTTTGGCACGCAGATTTTTTGGCTTGGCACAACCTGTGAGTTGACCCATGAGTCGACCCCCAAGGCATGAGTCGACCCATGAGTCGACCCCTGTTGTTTTTAGGTCAAAAATCACAAAACCTTATTTTCTGGTAGTTTTCTGGTGTTCTTCCACAGAGGTCGACCCATGAGTCGACCCCCAGGCATGAGTCGACCCATGAGTCGACCCCTGTGATGGGATTGTTCCGCAACGACTAGTTTTTAATCCATTTTAAGTACTTTTAATGCTTATTTAATGTGGTCTAACGACTCTATTTCAGCCCAGATTATTCTCCACCATTTCTTAAAGCTATAAAAGGGACAAAAAGATGAGAATCATCAAGTAAGAAAAAAGAAGAGAGATTTTGAAAAAGGGATTTCAAGCAAACTTTTCAGCCCTAAGCAAAAGCTCACTCAAAGCTTTCAAGAAGCCTTTAATCTAAGCTCACCAACTCCTCAAGTGCACATTCAAGTCTCCAACTACTTTGAGGAAATCAAAAAGGATCTTCTTCTTCTTGAGTAAAGTGTATTTGAAGTCTCATACGCTCATTAAAAGAGCTTTCTTTGTACTTACTTGTGCTATTCATTGTTATACTTTGTTTGAGTTATTATTTTTGTTTTGAAAGGATTTCAAAATAAGGGAAGGTTGATCCGAACCTTGAATCAGAGTGTATTGGGTTGGCTTGTACCCGAAAAATAAGTGGACTAGCTTGGGATAGCTAGAGTCGGAGTTTTTGATATTTGTATTCGGGTTGAATACAAGATTAGTGGATTGAAATTTCCAAGTAGGAGCTTGGGGAGTGGATGTAGGTGCAAGGTTGGCACCGAACTACTATAAATCCTTTTGTTTGTGTTGTGTCTAATTGCTCTTCTTTATCTCTCCATTACTCTCTTGCACTCTTGCATTTAGCCATTAGTCTTAAATTAACTTTACTCTCCCAAGTTATTTAGCTATTGTCAAATATTTTTTTATAAGACATAAGTTAAGCATAAATTTTTTAGAAACCCAATTCACCCCCCCCCCTCTTGGGTTGCATAGCTGGGCAACACATTTAATCTAAAAAATTTTTAAATTCTGCTGCGTACTAATTTTAAAAAATCATGCATGCATTAAACTATAAAACTCCAATAGTGGTATCAGAGCCACATCATATGCATGAGATTAAGATTTAGATTTAAAATCTGTAGAGAAAAATTATTGATCTGAAAGGTTTTGATATTGTTCTGACATAAGATTATCCTGGCATAATCTGTTAAGCTGAATGGTTGTCCTCGAATGATGTTAAAATTCTCAATTAGATTGGATTTTTAGATCTGATTTTTTCAGTATATATGTGATATATATTTTATTATTTAGATCTGAAAAGAGTTTCGAGATCTGTTTTGATTCATATATATGATATATGAAAGCATGTTTAGAGCTGAAATTTGTTTCAAAGACTTAAACTTGTTTATGTATGCGATATATATTTGTATATATGATCTAAAATTATTTTGAGATCAAAATCTACTCTTCATGCAAAGAATTTAGATCTAAAAATTTTGATTTAAGATCTGAAATTAGTGTTTGCGCATGAGGGAGTGGTCATGGGTAGATCAAGTTAGGTCCTGTAATTTGATTACGTTATAGGGTTTTTGATTTGATCATATTAGGTTTGAATCAATTTAGTAGTTGATCAAATCAAGTCAAGTAATGATTAGGATGAGATCAATAGAGCCTAAGATCATATAATTATTGTTGATCGAATCGATTGACACCCATATGTAGAATCGATTAAACCTAAGGACTTAATTTGGCTCTGTGGCTCGAGTCTGATTCACCTAAGCTAACCTATTCGAATCAATTATCCAATTGGTGTCTAAGATAAGTAATTGAAAGATGGTTATTTAATTGATTCCATTCACTTATCTGACTAATTTATTGGTGTCTAAAAAAAGTAACAGAGGGACTCCCACCAATTTTCATTTACCTAGCCAATTTTGAAGATTGAATCTCAAATATGATTGCTTGGTGGTTTGATTTAGCCCATGCCAATTACATCAGTCATGTGATGGCTAATTAGATGAGACCTAAATCTAAATCTCTCCATCAAATATTAAGCCCAAGGTCTTCCACCATTGTAGATGTGTGGGTATGCTACCAGCGTTGATTATTCTTGGCTGGTCACAGTAGTTCAGTTGCATCAGGAACACACAACCACTCTATTAGCAAAGAGTTGCTGCGGGGTAAAGATGTGGTTAGACCCAATAACTGTTAGGTGAGGGACCCAATATGGCTTTACATCTGCTTGTGAACGGTGGGTCTGACTTAACTAAAGAGTACAAGCAATAATTGTTAGGTGAGTCCACATGAATTAGAGACCAAGTGGCTACAACATGCTTAGAGAAGCATCTACGCAAAGAGTTATCCATGCATCGATGTTCATTCATGTTACCAATAACTATTAGGTGAGGAGCACGGTATCGATGGGACCGCAGCACCCACTAGAAATCTAATTGTCGCATTAGAATTTTTGTTTCTTCACCCGAAGAGTGTGGAAGATATGATAAAATAGTGAGAATCTCTTTTTACATCTAAAAGTTTCTAGAGTAAATCATAAAATAAGTACAAATATTCAATTAGAATCTTTACTCTCTGTTGTTCATTATGTCATCTTCCAACCTTCTAGCTTGAATCCTAGATATCAACTGATTAACTAAAATTGATTACATAGACTGGTTCACAAATTTAAGAATTATTTTTAATTTTAAAAAATTAAGCTATGTTCTTTATCAGATTATTCTAATGTTAACAACCCATCCAATCCATAGTCAACGAGCTATACTTGATGAGTGGATGGACAATAACAATAAAGATAGATGCTATGCATGAGCACATGTTTACTGTCAATGATGTGTTGATTCATCTGCAAGTGTTGTGAGGTGATTAGAGTCACACAGCGCATGTGATGCGTGATGGGCAATCAATCTATGATTGTTATTTGATAATGATCAAGAAAATTAAGGAGCTTGAAAGGCTTGACATGATCATGCACAAAGAATTGGTTATGGATTTGATTCTACGATCCCTGATTACTTCATATGGATAGTTTATGGTAAACTACCATATAAAAGACCATCATGGCACCTTATCTAAATTGATCAAAGTGTTAATAACAAAGAAACCTTGTAAGAGTTCAGAGGTAAATACCTTGAGAGATTAAAGAAACAAAGACACATCTAGAGTAGGTACGTCAAAATTGCTCAATGTTATCCTTACAATTTTTTCTTCTCCCAGTTGAGCTATGCACTCCAGTGTAGAGTCGATAGAAATGTAGAAGGTTGAGGAAGTAACCCTTAAATTAGCGATAGAGCAAGAGTTGCTACTGTGGCTATGGATATCTGTCCTTCGCTATCATCATTTGAATTTAGTTCTTAGAAACGGTCTCTATCATTTGCATGAGGATGCATATGTGAACTTAATTCAGCAAGTAGTGAATGTCATTGGATCTGATACATCCACAATTGAGATAAAATTTAAAGTATATGTGGAACCTATGGCTAAGTTATATTGGAGAAGATATGATTAACAAACTGAAGAATTATGGACCTTTGGACTCATTGACTATTGAGTCATATTTAATTTGTGCATCATCTCTTTGAGAAAATATGATCAAGCTACTCTTGTTAGACAAGAGACAAGGACCACTGAGATACTTATCCTTGTACACATTTGATGTGTGTAACCCATGTGATGTGCTAACCAAGGAGTTGTCTCTACTTTGTATATAAGATACAAATCTGAAATTTTTGAAAGATTCAAAGAATTTAGATGTAAGTAGAGAAGTAAATCAAAAATTCTTAAAGGTACTTTGATTGGATCGAGGATACAATACCAATAAAAGAAATTTCTCAATTATCTTATAAAATGATATAGTTTCATATTGGACTGTTCTTAGAATATCTCAGCTCAATGAGATAAAAAGAGTCAAGGGACTATATGAGATATGGTCTGATCTATAATGAACTTCACTAATTTATATCTCTTTAGGAACATGCTTTATTTCTATAAAATCAGGTTCTCTCTAAATCTGTTTCTACTACACCATATAAGATATAGGATAGTGAGAACTGAATTTGATTATTTTGAGATTCAAGGATATCCAGCCTGTGCCTAAGACAGTAGATGGATATGTTAGAGGATAGATCTATAAAGCTCATTCTAAAAGAGTTTGAGATGCTACTTTCTAAAAAAATTACAATGTGATTGTGATCCAACATGCTATCTTCTTGAAAATTGTTTAACCAAGATGAAACAGTAGGAGGAAAGTTAAGCTCAAAGAGAGTGTTTCAGAAGAGCAACAAGCCACAAGACCTTAAGAACCTATTCATCATGAGCCAGTAGACGTATATTCCTCCTCAACCTCATACAAAAAGTAGGATCTCTAATCCTCTCGAAAGATACTCAGATATGCTTAACAGAGGATGTAGAGAAAATTATTTCTCATGGGAGATGGGAGCATAGAGATGATCCCAAAGCCTAAAATGAGATGATGTCAGACATCGACTCTAAGAAAGGGATGTGAAATAGCTTTCTTAGGTAGAGATCCTTTAAATATTTCTATATGGAATAGCCTATAGATTTCACTTCTTGTGGTAGGAGATCACAAAGTCTATAATAATCTTAGAGTTGGAATAGTCATTTTGATGATATGATCAAATTGTTTGATCAAAAAAGAAGAATTATAGGTTTTCAAAAGGGTCAGTGGGAGTGTCCAAAACTGACATCGATTAAAATATGGTTGAATATAGATTTCTCCATAAAAGACATAAAACGAGCATCCTAAAGATCTATAGTGATAGATGCAATTGGATGCTTATGTTTTCACAGATAAAGTACAGATACTAGATGCTGAAAGAGTTCAGCATAGATATCTTGAAGAGGGGTCTACTACCCTCTTGGGCATAGATGCATGCCATATAATGTACTTGAACTGATATAGTTATTACTGTGATTGTCACAAGAAGATATCAATTGTATCCAGACTGAGAGTGCTGGATTGCTGTAAAAATATCCTTAAGCTCTTAAGAAGAACTAAAGATATGCTCTTAATTTGGAGAAGGATCAAAGCTAGGAGTGAGAGGATACACCAATTTAGATTTTATGTCTAATATTGATGGTAGAATATCTACATCATGAGGTATGTTCCTATGTCGATATCTTGAAAGGATTCCAAACAATCGATCAATGGAAGCTGAGTGCACTATAGATGCATAGGATGCATTTTGATTTTAATGTTAGTTGCAGAATTGATTGTCATGCCATCAGATGCAGTGACACTATACTGCAAAGACAAAGGCATCATAGCCTTTACTAAGGAGCCTAGGTCTCACCAGATATCCAAGCATATAGAGCAGCTGAACAAGCGACTACCTTAAGTAGAAATACATAGAGGTGCAGAGAGTAAACTCCATATGTGATGTGGTTGACTCACTAGTTAGTCACTTAGCTAGCCTAAGGCTAAAGCCTATCTTGTAAAGATGGGGCTTGATACATGGCAGATTTGCTTTAGTGCAAATGAGAGATTGTTGGATGTATGCCCTCGAAGCCAATCTTGGCTGACCCATTTCATATCTCTAGGACATGATTTTGTACTTATTGGGTAGTTATATTATCATTCATATTTATGTGTCCATGAATCATCAAAGAGATTAACAAGATGATGACACATATTCTCAAAGAGTTGAGAATTTGAGGCATGTGCCATTAATGGTTGATTCCTAAATTGCTCCTGATCATAGGATCATCATGAGGATGGTGATTGATCCGAATAGATCAGTGCATGGATCATTTTCTTCGAACAAATGGGTCTCGAGTCTGCAGTGTAGAGACACTGGAGCGAGAGTGCAGGTAGTTGTTAGAGAACAACTAGCACTGAGCGTGACCAACACGAGAAGTCACATGGATGTCTGCTCATTCGTTAGTAACTTTCTCGATGCTGCAGTTGTATGACTGGTCTTTTGACCTGAGATGGCACTACTACTCACAGTGAGGCTGCTAGAGTTTGACTAACACATCAACATGGATCTCAATGAGCCATTGTAGTGGATGTTGGTGATAATTGATCCACTGTAGGAGTCGGGTGTACATCAAGATGGGATCTATTAATCCTAGCAGAAGGGAGTAGTCCTATGAAATTTAAGAGGTTGAGTCCTTAAGTCTATAGCCATAGTAGTGTGATTGATGGAAAAGAGTTTTTATAGAATCACATATGGACTTAAGCTGATTGAATCTATCATATGACTGATGTTGAGGTTTGACGATTCATCCATGACCTGCCATTGGGTTGAGACACACGATAGAGGGACTGTATCATTGCTAACTGCACCTAGAGGTTCATCATTTTTTATTCTTTTGGATTGTCACTACATACTGTTAGGTGTCACTAGTGGATTATGAGACTCATGAGGATCATCTTGATGATCAATGTTCCTTGGTGGACAGAGTTAGAATTGTTTTAACTCATTGAAAAGAGTTTCAATGATATTATGATAGAGATCACAATATATCTCTCTACTAGATAGAATAAAATCTATGAGGTCACACATAAAAGAGGCTTTTGACTGGTCAGATGGTTGAATTACAATTATGAATCATAACAGGATTTGATTATCAATTTGATTGATGATTAATCCAATGCAAATGTTGCATCATGTAACTTACTAAAGAGTTAATAAGTTATAGGAGAATTAATTAGCAATAAGATTGCTAATTGGCTTAATTTGATTGAGCAATGGAGCTTGTATCAAGTTCAATTTGATTGGATTTAATTTGACTCATTATGGGTTTGATTTGATTAACCCCAATAGAGTTATAAGATAACTCCAAAAAGATCGGATGATTAGTCCCAGTTGAATTAGGATTTGGGTTTGACTCAATTTCTAATTAGATTAGTATATATGTATTTTTAATTGGATTAGGAATCCTCATTTTCTTAGATGCACCAAATCCTAATTGGATTAAAATTAAAAATTGAGTTTGACTCAAGTACCAAAAAAGAGTCCAATTGGACTAGGACTCCTCCAATTAGGAGACATCTAATCTAAATAAATTGAGCTTCAAATTAGATATGATTTTTTATCTTTTTAAGTCTAATCTGATCTTAATTTGATTAGGATTCATTAAGATTTTATTTGATTTAAAATAGAAATTTAAATGTAGAGTCCCATGGGAATAAAATACTTCCTTTATCCATGCAATAAGGAGTCCCACATCCACCTTATTTTTATGCGCCAATTTAAGCCTCACACCCCTTTTTATTTAGCATGTAAGAAAAAGCTTTAAACCCCCTTTTGTTATCATGTAAAATCTGGGAGAAACTATTTTTGGTTGGGCATCCAAATTAGGTAGAGTCTTAGGAATCTTGGACTCTATCTCCTACACAAACTAAATCTCCTCTCTTCATCTATTTAAAGGGCAGCATATGGGATGGTTAATATGGGATTTACATCAGGTTTCAACATCAAAAATCTGAGGGTTGTGCATTAAAATAGAGGAGAAAGAAGAGGGTGCGGTGTGCATGGGTAAGGCGTGAGATATGTATCCATATATCCCTTCTTTCTTACACAACCAAAGGTTGGTTGTTTTGAACATCTTCTTCTCTCCCTCTTGTCCATATTTAGACATGGATGTCTCCTCTTTTCTTTATCCAAAAGTTGGACAAAATTTTTGCATCTCTATTGTAGAGATTTGGTGCATGAATTTTAGGAAGAAAAGAGAAGAAAGGGTTCTTCTCATGATCTCTAGCGTAGAGATCAAGATCCTCCTACATCTTCTTATTTTTCAAGAGTGTCTTGAGATAAAAGAAGATTTTCAACCATCAAGATGCGATCTCTGCAAGGGAGCTAGCACTCCGATGAGATCAAAAGGCTTCTGATCAGTTCAAAGTCTGGTGTGGATACCCGTAGAGGTCGAATATTTGTGCGGCTATAAGGGATCTTCGAAAGACATCCATGATCATCTATTCGCATTGAAGATTGATCCATGTCCAAATATATTTTAAATTTATTTTTTTATTTTATTTTTATATTTGAATCTTATCTCACATATGATGATCCTGTTTATGGTTTGAAGATTTGATCTTATGTATACTTAGATTAAATTAGATTTAATCTGAAAAATTTTTAAATTCTATTGTATACTAGTTTTGAAAAATCATACGTGCATGAAACCATAAAACTCTAACAATTTATTTATTTCATCATATTATTTATGTGTTCTTGAATCATCGAAGGAATTAATAAAATGATGACACATATTCTCAAGAGTTGAAAATTTGAAGCATGCTATTAGTGATTAATTTTTGAATGCTTCTAATCAATGGATCATTATGAGAATGGTGATTAATCCTATGAAATTGGTGCATGGATCACTTTTCTTTTGAAAGATAGATGAGTTTCGAATCTATAATGTGAGGATACTAGAGTAAGAGTGTAAGTGATTGTTAGAGAACAAAAGTACTGAATATGATCAATACAAGAAGTTACTTGGATGTCTACTCACTCATCATTGACTTGCATGATGTTGCAGTAATATGACTAATTTTTGACCTGTGGTGCCTTGACTATTCACAATGGAGTAGCCGTAGTTTGACTATACATATGCTTCATCTCCTAGCCAAATGGGTCCTTCTGGTACATGTTGGCTGCAATAGATTCATTGTCAAAATATAGTGTATACTTATATGAAATCTATTGACCTTGATAAATATAAGAGTTAGTTCTATATGATTTATGAGACTGAGTTCAGAAGATCTTGGTCAAAATAGTGTGAATAATGTAAAAGAGTTTTCATTATTTTCACATCAAGAACTCAAGTCGAATAGATATATGATAGATGATGGGGTTTGATGATTAATTCCATACTTCTATTTAGTCGGGACTCTTGATAGAAGAACTGAATCATACGATAACTATACCTGGAGGTTCATCCATTCGGTTCTATTAAAATGCCACTATATGTTGCTAGGCATCACAGTAGATTGTGAGACTTATGAGAATTATTTTAATGGCCAATAATTCTTATTGGGTGAGTTGAAATTATTCTAATCAATTGAAAAGAGTTTCAATGATATTGATGATAGAGATTACAATATATCTGACTATCAGATAGAATAGAACTTATGGAGTTATACACAGAAGAGGTTATATTTTATCAAATGGTTGGATTTATGTTGACATATCAAAGGTTTGACAATGTCAAAGAGTTGACACAATCAAATCTAAAGGTGATAGGACTCCTAACTAACTTTGAATGGTTAAAGGCTGATCCATCAAAGTTTATCCATCAATGTGATTGATTTGTAGAAGAACTCCTCTCAAAAGTTGGCACCATAACCTTTCCTCATGCCAAAGCTATCTCACATGCCCCTTAAGAAACAAGAGTTTGACACATAGAAAGACTCCTCACCTGATGGTTGGCACCATATAGATTTCTCATGTTAAAAGGCAAGAGGGCTTGCATGCAAGGGGGTCCTTCTCCCTCAAGGCTCCTGCATTAAAAGGAGTTTTAATACTCTAAGATGTTTACATGCCAAAAACCCTTAATGCCTGCTTTCTTGGTGTGCTTCTTTTCTCATGCCCTAAATCCCACACACGTCCAAGAGTTGGATGCCTTAAGGTGAAGAGGGATCATGCCCCTAGAGGTTTGATGCCCTAAAGTCTTGTGCATGAGAAACTCTTATGCCTGAAGGAGTTCACACCAATAAGAGGGCATGTCGAAGCATTTGATGATGAGAAAATTCACTCTAATGCCTCATCTTCATGCCAATCACCTCACACCCTGCTTGTCTCATGCCTAACCACCTCTCATGTCAAAGGAGTTGGACGCCCCCTTCCTTCTTACACATCCCATTTATTTAATGTGGAAAGAGTTCCATGCCAAAGGTGGGGCGTATGCTAGATTTTTTTGAGAAGAAAATCAAGAAAGACTCAGAAGGTAGATTTTCTTAAAGAGAAAATCAAGAAAGGATGAGAAAAAGTTTCTGATCCATTACTGTGTAAAGCATGATCTATGTAGAGGAAAGATCAAAATCCTCGAAAAAAATTTTTAGTAATTGAGAAAAGAAATCTGTCATCGAAAGAAAAGCATGATCTATGAAGAGGAAAGATTGAAATCCTTGAGAAGAATTTTTAGTAATTGAGAAAAGAAATCTGTTATCAGAAGAGTGACCTCTATAAAGGATCAAGCATCTTGGTAAGATCAAACATCCTTGATCAGATCATAGCCTCATGTAGATATCTGTAGAGGCTGGACACTTGTGCAGTTTCAAAAGGAACCTTGAAGACATCTATGATTATCAAATTGCGATGAAGAACTACCTACACAAAGGTAAAAATTTGATCTTCCATCTCTTAATGTTAATCTTAACAACTATGAGAGATCCGGGATTGATTTGAGATTAGATCTAGTATGATTAATCTGAAAATTTTATTTTTATCTACTACATATTATTTAAAATTTTTATGTTTTTTTCTACTGTGAACATCAACCCTTGGATTCTAGCAATTTATACTACAAAGTTAGGTGTAATCAGGAGATAGATGGCTATCAAATAAGATGCACTATATATAACACATAAAGATACCTTATTTGATGGCCATCCATCTCTTGATGGTAGCCATCGAGCATTACATTGGACTCTATGATATAAAGACTACATCTGAAAGGAATTGTGCTCTAAAAAATTTGAGGGATAGTCTTTTTTTTTTAAATACAATCTCTAGCATACTTAACATATCTATGTATTTGATTTTTAACAGGAAAAGGACTGGACTTGTTTGGGGATAGGCTTGTGGTAGGCATTTTCATCATAGGTTTCGGAGAAGGGGTAGAGGCACATGAGAAATCTGCTTGACGGTATTAGGGTCCAAATAGAGGTGCAAATGGATTAGGTTGGACTAGATCATGAGTGACCCCAATCCGACCTAATTCCTTGATTAGGTCCTAATGTTGGACCCAAACCTAATTCAATAGAAGGTCCGATCAGGTCCATGGATAAAAATTTTGCTCCAATGGATCATTTAGATCGGGTTGGGTACCGACATAACCCGGCTTCAATCTGAAGAATCCAGCTTTAGTTCGGATTTGGGTTCAAATCTATCATAACCAAAATATTGCTGCACTCATTTCTTAACCATGTTATGATCTATAATCCTATCTACTTCTTTCCATTGAAAATTCTAAGATTCTTTCTAACCATATACCAACATACACCTACTACCACCATATCCTTATCATTACAACAATTATGTTCCATCTAATTTTGATACCATTCCAAATGTTATAAATGCTTTTAGAACGATGTTGAATATGCAATTGGTGACTAAAGTTCCTCTTGATTGACTTTACATTTCAACAATTCAGAAAGAAAATTTGATTATTTCTTCATGGTCGCTACAAAGTACAGCCTTTAAAAGCAATCCAATACCTTTTCTTTAAATTATCATTAGCAAGTACTATGTAGTTGCCTAGTTGGTTAGCTACTAATTAAATACTATGACCTTTTCTAGATTGAGGCAATTCCAAATTGCTGTAGCACGAGGAGCTATAAATCCACATTGATAAATGAACTTGCAAAAATAATGAACATAATAAACACCAAAATTTCCCCATCTTTAACCATTCTGATCCCACCTTCCAATTGATTCTGGTGAGCTCATTCATGAAGCCTTTATGGAGATATTTCATGCATTTTCTAAATATTTCTGATTCACTTCTAGATTTTATGAGCTATGGACAAGAAGACTGAGGAGAGTGATTTGGGAGGCAGTCGAGAGACTAAGAGAAGAGAGTGATTTCTAATCATCAAGTTTTAGTATTGATGGGTCTGAACTTATGCTATGGACTTGGCTGTTCAGATCCAATACTGAGTTTGGGTCTGATCAAATTGGGTCGTATTGGGTAAGATCGGGTCATTGAGCAGGAGATCTAAATTAACCAATAAAATTAAGTGGGTCAGGTTGAGTCGGGTCGGGTTGAATTCAGTAAATCCATATCTAATCCAAAAAATGAAATGGAAACAAATTTAGAACCCCATATGGCCTATAGGTCCTTTAAAATGGGTCAAATCAGGGCTAAGTGGGTTGGGGCAGTTTGGATTATGGGTCAACCTGATCTATTTGCAGCCTTAAGTCCAAATATATCATAACTGGAAAAAGGTGGACTATATACTCCTTGGAGTCATATTAACAAGTTTTTGGATGAAAAATAAGCACTTACATTCCTCACCAATCTTTGAATATTAATCTTGATATATATCAAAAGTAAAAAAAAAATATTGAATTATCAAAGTTTTAAAGAAAAGAATGAAGTCCAAGTCTATTTGAATTGCCAACCATTAAGGAAGTATGTGTAGAATAGAGAAAGTAGCTCATATGACCTATGAAGCATGCTGGGTCCACATTTTATGGGAAGAGCAAAAAGGTGGTTCATGTAAGTTTTGAGTGTGCTACTGCGATGCTAAAGAAATAATGCCAAATTTGTAGGAGTATGCTCCACAGTGAGGTAGCCAATGTTGAGATGCCTAAGTCACCCATAATCATGATGAAGGTGGAATTCAAATTTAAGTTTATAATTTAAGGTGGGATTCTTAAGTCACCCATAATCACCCTCTCTGACTCTTTTTAAAAGAGTCAACTTTTTCTATCATCAACTAATGACTCATTGAAGCATCGTTTATGTTGAATTAGCTCGTGCATTAAAGTGTCATCAGATAGCATCATCTATCTATACAATGCGACAAGGAAGAATCGATAAATAATTTTCTACACTGCCATTTTCGACACTTTGTGATGCTTTGTGAAGTGTTGGGGGATTATTTTGCCATACTTATTGAAAGAATAGTGCCCTACAAGCTAATCGCATGGGGATGCGAAGAAATTTTTCTTTATTTTTTTTCCTACTCATTTGCATGATATTAGTTATAATTATTCATGAGGTATTATATTTTATAATTTGCTGCATCATATTTTTATGATTATGATAAACCTCATAGATTAGGATAATGATTTTAGGACCATGATGAGATCATGCCAGTGAGACCTAAAATCTTGATAGCTCCAATCTAAAATATTTTCAATTATTGGATCATCGAGTCGGAGATTGATGATTTCGGTAAGACTGGCACATCCTATGAATGCTCGATGAAGAGGATGGTTGATCTCCCAACTACTTGAGTGGTGACACTAATACAAGACGTAGGTGCTCATTAGAGAATGAGTTCACTGAACTGACCTGTAGAAAAAATATCTAAAGGAGCCTTATAGCATGTCAACAGATGGTTCTTCAGTGGGAGTGGTGCATGTGATCCTTTAACCTGAGATCACCATGGTACCTTATGTACATGGATCCTTACTTTGGTTTATTTTCTAACACACCACTTTGAGATGTGTGTGGGATATTTTAGGTATAGTAAAGTATGCATGGAGGTTATGAGTGATTAATAAGAATTGGTCACTCCTTGTAGGAGGAGAGAATATCCTATGTGATCTCATAGGATGATGACTCTGAGAGTCTCTGGCTAGAGTAGGGATGAATAGTAGAAATAGTTTTCATTGATTCATCAACTAAGTCATTATCATCAGATCAAAATATATATGGATAGGTATTTGGGTTTGACATATTTTCATACCCATGGCCTTTTTGGGATGTTGTGTGATCGAAGGATTGAATTGCACAATACTCACTACGAAAGGATAATTTTGATAATTTTATCAAATTCTAAATCATCTGGGTAGTCATGACACATTGATAGACATCAGTCTTGACTTATGGACTCACCAAAATTAAAAAAATTTAATTCAAGAATCAGTTAGGAAGAGTCTTAGTTGATTGAACTCTTGAGCTGACCTAATCTAATCGGATTAGAGTTACATCGAGAGTTTGGGTCCACTGCTGGTTAGATTTAAAATTCAATGGGTCACACACAATAGAATTTGATCTTGATCTAATCTATATAGATTTATAATAAATTTGATGGGTTATTGAATTGCTAGCACATGAATTAACCCAAGTTCCAGTTGGGTTCAGTGCAAATATGTTTGTGCTAACCCTTTACTTGTTGCCTTGACCTAATGAGATTAAGTTTGAACCATCTATTTATTAGTTAGTTTATCTGATTCATATGAAAGAGTTCAATGTGAATAAACCTCCTCCACACCAAAACCACATGCAAGAATTAATTTGGCATCATATTTATTTTGGGAGTTAAGGTAGGAGAGTCCTTCTTTCTTACTTATCTTAATTTTCTTACATGTTTCCACACATCCCATTATTTTGTGCACCATCAGATGGAGCCTTGGATTGGATGTGGAAGAGAAGGAGGAGTCCTTCTCTGAAAAGGAACTCCATGCCAAACTAAATGTGGGACATCCCTTGTTTTTGGGCGATGAAAATGGAGAGTCCATTTCACATTAGACTCTTAATTCATTCCATTATTTCTATGCATTTCTTAAATCCTCATGACATGAGATATCTCTTGGGATTATAAGGCATAAAGAGAAGGAAGTGTCCTTCTTGGTAAGGAGTTTGAATGCCAAAATAAATTAGATTCTCCCTCATATGCATTGAGTTTGTGGAAGAGTCTTAATTGTTAAGGACTCTTGGAATCTCAGCTAAATCCTTTTCCACGCACCAAGTGTTGGCGTATTAATTTTTTCTAGGTAGAGGAAGAGTCCTTCTACTAGTTAACCTCTTTAATTTTCATACCATCTCATTGTATTCCATAAAAAAAATATTGTAGGTGTGTAAGAATTAAGGGATGCCAAGAGTTGGTGTCCCATGGTGTCGCCCATTCTTTTCTATATAAAGGGGGTGCTACACCAGATTTCTATGTGCTATTTTTAGCTATGGATGGGCATGAGAATGAGTAAAAAGTAAAAAAATCTAGAAAAGAAAAAAGGGAGAGAAAAATGGAAAGGAAGGGAAGAGTGAAAATGGAAAGCATGAGATGCTTGTTCAAAAATCAAATTGTTCATGTGTTGAACATAAAATCTGATTTATGTGTGATGTAACCTTTGAGAAAAGATTTCTAAAGAGATCTAGTAGAGGTCATGAAGGCATACAAGCTATGGTATAACCAATTCTTGCAAGGACAATCGGTAGCCACTTGCGAAGAAGGCTGCAGCACCATGTCGAGTTGGAAGGGCCCTGATCAATCTTGTGTGGATCATCGTTGGAGGGCTTCTGCTTTGGAGTCTTATAAGGTCTCAAAGTTACCAGATTATGGTCTTCTCATTGGTATATGGCTTCTGATCTTTTACAAATATGTATGTTTTTGATTGTTTGATTGTAATCATCAAGGGGTTCCTAGGGTTTTATTTTCGATACTCTTGTTTAATTGTTAAACATTATTTTTAATTATTGAATGCATGTTAAAATTTTTGAAATTCATATTCTGCTGCATCACTGGAACCCAACAGTGTTATTAGAGCCACCTTAATTGATTAATCAAATTTTATATTATTTTTGGGATATGGATTAGATCCAGTTCAAACTATGTCAAAATCAGATGTTATGATTGATGTTTAGTTGATGTTTATGATATATTTTTGTAAATGATAAAGTGTTATCAATCTATGATCGAATTTTGGATATGTGAATTCCATTGTTTTTAGACTTGTTAGATAGGTTTTAGATTAGATCCCATGATCTAATTTTCGATGGCAATTAAAGTCCAGTGCATGTGATGCGTGGACCCTTGGAATGCTATATATAGATGTATATTGTCAAGACTTAGGATTCTTACATTTGATGCATCTACCCAAGATCCAAAGATCGACCACCATATTATCAGGCACTCACCATTATGGATCGACCATCTTGATTGTTGCCCGAGGTATGTGTGGAGTCAGAAAAATTTTTGGTTATGGAGAGGATGCATCAGACATGGATTAGAATTTTTGCTGATGGATTTATTTAACTATATTTATTGATCTAAAGTATTTAAAATTAATGATTATAGATTAAATCAAATTCATAGTTCTATTTTGATTAGAAATCATGTTTAATTTAGGTTAATCAAATTGTCATTTACCTAATTTGATTAGGTTTTGAGTCATGGTTGACCGAATCTATATTGACCTAATTGAATTTGGGTTAACTTAAAAATTGATCAACTTAACTCAAATGGATGACCAATGATTGATTTGAAATTAATATTGGGTCAAGTGTTGAACCCGAATCGAAAAATCCTAGATGGGTCTTATACCCATATATTTGAACATCTTAATTGACATGTGTATGAATGATATCACAATAAAAATAACATGTGTAGCTTGTTATTATATTTTATAATTGTTATAAAAATAGGTTGATTGGTTATGGACTATGAAATTTTCATGTGATAGATGTTTGCATGAATACTTCTCTATTGCCTGATTATATAAATACATCTATAAGAGTTGCAATAGAGGCTGGGTGCCCCTGATGCATTGTATTATCAACTGAATCTTTTCTTTTCTATATTCTCAACTGATTGATTGAGATTTTTATATATTGATGTAAAATAATAGAAAAAAATATTTGAAAATAAATAAAAATTATTTCTTTCAATTTTAAATAAAGATCAAGCATTCATGATAGTCTTCATGGTGATGAAGACTAGACTACCAGGGCTTTGGAGAGCCGAGGCGCATTAAAATTGACTATGAGATGGTTCAATCTATGATACACCTAGATTAGACCCATAAATCATCCATGGCTCAGATGATTTTTTCAAAAGTCCATAACTATTTGTCTTCCTCTATATGCTCTTACTTGCTAGTAGTTAGGAATTAGAATTTACAAAGCATATGATGCATGTATATGTTTAGGATGTGCTTGAGACCTAAGTCCCTCATTCAAATTATATTAAGTCATAATGGTGAAGTGTTAAGAACACTACCCATGCCTTCCTTCATGCTAAGCCTATATTTCTCAAGAATCATAATAGGCTTGTTGTACTATCCACAAAGCTTGTTGTGGGGACTGATTTAATACTGTCTTGATGCATAATGAAGCTTATTGTACTTAGCTCATACTAGGTCAATAGAGTAGATCAAAAAATGTAGTGAGTTTGTTGTGCTATCCACAAAGCTTATTATAGTGATTGGTATGATGTTGACTTAATGATGCTTATGTCATATTCTAGTAGTGCTGTCTTGTTGTGCTATCTACAAGATAGTATTATTCAGGTATGATCATATAGGATTGAAGGATATGACTTAACTAAAATACTATAGTTTGTTATGCTATCCACAAGGCTCTAAGTATTTTAGAGATAAAAGTTATGTTGAGAGTTGCATGAGATGCAATTAGTAAAGAGTTACTTACCATTGAACTCATAGGAGCTTGTTGTGCTATCCACAAGGTTTTTTATGAGGAATTGGGATCTCAACCTCACTAAGAAACTTCATGATAAGGTTCTTCGATTTCATACTTGAGGACTATGAAATTCGTTAAAATAGTGAGAGATACAATTAGATAAAAACCTTATCTAACTTGTGCATATCATCATGAGTTGTCCTTGAATGTTATTATATACACATATGCATCTTTACTATCACTGCATAGTAAATTTTTAAATAGACCGAACTTCATAGAATGGTTGAGGAAATGAAAGTGAAGAATGTCTTCACTAAGGGTATCTAATTATTACAACAATGATAAACATTAGAATTAAATTGCAAGAGTTATTTGTAAATATGAAGCAGAAGCAAGATGCAAAAGTTGCACCACTAATAATTTGTATGAGATACAAATTAATTATCATTGAGTGTGTTCAGCTTTAAAATTTTGAATATGTGATACTTTATATAGGTTCCTCTTATGCAAAGTGTTGCTGGAACTATAAAGCTAAAATGAGGTGACTACTTGCCTTTCGTCACTAATGGATAGTCCTTCATGCTGAGGCTGTAGGAACCTTGTAACCTTATAGCAAAGTTTAGAAACTAGTAGATCATTATTATGTGCTTAAATTTATCAGAGATATTATTTCAAATCTTTTGCTATTGTAGCATAATTTTGAAATTAATGTAGAGAGTAAAAGTTATTCTCATTCTGATAAATTTTAGGACTATGGTCTCATATTTCAGTCACTCAATGATGTTGTTCTTCATGTTGATGAGAACAAAAAATAAATATGTGATGGTCACATATCTCAGGGCAAGTAAGGTATTAAGTCTTGAACATATAGATATTCGAAGACTAAAAATATTTCGACCCAAAAATAGACACTTCGTATGAGATATGGTGTGTTCTTTAAATATGCTTCACAAATTTTATTGTCTCATTCTGGAAAATATCCTAAAAATTGTTATATATGTTAGATAATATCAAAATATTTTACGAGCACTCCATATGAGATATGAAAATGGCAAAAGGCAGGTTGCCCAACTTATGTGAAAAGTATTGATGTACATAAGTTTTGTCCTAAAATAGATTAATATATATATATATATATATATATATATATATATTAGTTTATAGGTTATCCTAAGAGTAGTATGTGATATTACTTTTTTCACACTACTTGAAAACAGTGTTTTGACAGTAGATATGCCATCTTTTAGGAAAAAAAAATTCTAAGAAGGAGACAGTGGGAGGATAATTGAATTTGAGAAGTTCAAGATCTATGAACTATCCTATCATAACCTATGGAATATCACAAATTGATCCTCAACCAGATGTGCTTGTTGATGAGGCACAACCATGATACACACCTTCTCACTGAAGGTCAATTCGAGTGTGTAATATACCACTCAAATATGGTTTGTCATTGAGAATGACAATACACCATACATCATTGAGAATGGTGTTTTCTTGACCTATTCGGAGATTGTCATGAGTAGAGACTCTAATAGTTGGCTTGGAACCATAATATCCAAAATGGACTCTCTGTACATCAAACAAGTATGGACTATGGTTGAAGCATCTATGGATATGACCCAACGGTTGCTAACAGGGATGTCAATCTAGATTTTATTATTGCCACATACCATCTAGAGAGTTTGTCTCTAGTGAGAAGGCAAATGCATTTATGGATTCAAGCAAGTATTGAGGAGTAGGTACTTCCATTTTTGATAAGACTGTCAAAATATTTGACTTTATCAAAAATAGATGAACCATATGTGTGTGCAAGAAGACTAATGAGAGTCTCACTAACTTCTTAGTTATGTATATGGATAACATATAGCATATTGAAAAAGTAGTCCCGATAATGCACTCGGTCAATAGCTTGCTTATCAGAAATATTTTCATAAAAAGGACTTGAGTTAAGCATCCAATATACTAGGCATCTATAGAGATAGATGTAAGTGGATGTAGGGCTTGTCCCAGTCTAGGTACATGAAATTTATATTGCAAGGGTTCAATATGAATGGGTGTAAAGGAGTTTACTTACCCATATATTCAATGTACCAAGCCTAATGTGATGTATGCCTTGTGCATAATCATTGATTTTAGGAAGATCTATGATAGGATCTTTTGAAAACTATGAAAACAATTCTCAAAGTATTTGAAAAATACTAGAGGAGCAGTGAATTGAAAAAGTTCCAAACAGCTAACTGTATTTGTTTCAGTTAAATATTGTTAGTAAAGATTGCTAAGAAAATCATCAGATGAAAGGGTTCATCACTGAGTTGGATGTGGTCTCACAAGGAACCCACACACATCTTAAGCACTTTCACCTCATTCATGATATGATCATAAAATGAGTAAGTATTAAGAACATCATAACGGATCAGTTCACTAAGCCTTACACAGCAACAATGTAATCGCCACTCTAATTGCATGGGCATCAGAAACAGGGGCAATTGGTTTTAGTGCAAGCAAAAGATTGAAAGAATAGTACCCTACAAGTCAATCACATGGGGATGTGAAGGAATTTTTTTTTATTTTCTTCCTACTCATTTGCATGACATTAGTTATAATTATTCATGAGATATTATGTTTTATCATTTGGTGCATCATATTTTTATGATTATGATAAACCCCATAGATTAAGATAATAACTTTAGGACCATGATGAGATCATTCTAGTGAGATCTAAAATCTTGATAGCTCCAATCTAAAATTTTTTCAGTTATTGGATCATCGAGTTGGAGATCGATGATTTCAGTAAGACTAGTACATCCTATGTATGCTTGATGGAGAGGGTGGTTGATCTCACAACCACTTGTGTGGTGATACTAATACAAGGATGTAGGTGCTCATTAGAGAATGAGTTTACTGAACTGACCCACAGGAAGAATATCTAATGGAGCCTTACAGCATGTCAACAGATAGTTCTTCAGTGGGAGTGGTGTATATGATCCTTTAACCTGAGATCACCATGGTATCTTGTGTACATAGATCCTTACTTTGGTTTATTCTCTAACACACCACTTTGAGATATGTGTAGGATATTCTGGATATGGTGAAGTATGCATGGAGATTGTGAGTAGTCAATAAGGAATCAGTCACTCCTTGTAGGAGGAGAGAACATCCTATGTAATCTCATAAGATGATGATTCTGAGACTCTAGCCAGAATAGGGATGAACAATAAAAATGATTTTTACTAGTTCATTAATCGAGTCATCATCATCAGATCGAGATACATATAGATAGGTATTTAAGTTTGACATATTTTCATACCCATGGCCTTTCCAGGATGTTGTGTGATCGAAAGATTGAATTGCACGGTAACTCATCACGGAAGAATAATTTTGATATTTTTATCAAATTTTAAATTATTTAGATAGTCATGATACATTGCTAGATATCAATCTTGACTTGTGAACTCATCAAAATTAAAAGAGTTTAATTCAAAGATCAATTAGAAAGAGTTCAAGTTGATTGAAATTCTTTAGCTGACCTAATCCAATCGGATTAGAGTTACGTCGAGAGTTTGGGTCTACTGTTGGTTAGATTTGAAACCCAATGGGTCACATACAATAAAAATTTAGTCTTAATCTAATTTATTTAGATTTATTATAAATTCAATGGATTAATTGAATTGCTAGCACATGAATTAACCCAAATTCTCAATTGGGTTCAATGTAAATAATTTGTACTAACCCTTTGCTTGTTGCCTTGACCTAATGAGATTGAGTTTGAACCATCTATTTATTAATTGGTTTATCTGATTTATATGGAAGAGTTTTATGTGAATAAACCTTCTCCACACCAAAACCACATGCAAAAATTAATTTGGCAACACATTTATTTTGGGGGTTAAGGTAGGAGAGTCCTTTCTTACTTATCTTAATTTTCTTATATGTTTCCACACATCCCATTATTTTGTGCACCATCAGATGGAGCCTTGAGATGTGGGATGTGGAAGAGAAGGAGGAGTCCTTCTCTGAGAAGGAACTCCATGCCAAAATAAATATGGGACGTCCCTTGCTTTTGGGTGATGAAAATGGAGAGTCCATTTCACATTGGACTCTTAATTTCTTCCATTATTTCTACATGTTTCTTAAATCCTCATAACATGAGATGTCTCTTGGGATTATGAGGA
Source organism: Elaeis guineensis (assembly GCF_000442705.2). Lineage (NCBI taxonomy): Eukaryota > Viridiplantae > Streptophyta > Magnoliopsida > Arecales > Arecaceae > Elaeis > Elaeis guineensis. The sequence continues at coordinate 42,980,272 of NC_026000.2, read as the reverse complement.
CTAGAAGACAAGGAAGAGTTCTTCTCGGACAAGGAGTTTGAATGTCAAAATAAATTGGATTCTCCCTCATATGCATTGAGCTTGTGGAAGAGTCTTAATTATTAAGGACTCTTGGAATCTCACACTAAATCCTTTCCCATGCACCAAGTCTTGGTGTATTAATTTTTTTTAGATAGAGAAAAAGTCCTTCTACTAGTTAACCTCTTTAATTTTCATTCCATCTCATTGTATTCCATGAAAAAAATTTATTGGAGGCATGTAACAATGAAGGGACGCCAAGAGTTGGCATCCCATGGTGTCGCCCATCCTTTTCTATATAAAGGGGGTGCTACACCAGGTTTCTATGTGCTATTTTTAACTATGGATCAGTGTGAGAATGAGTGTAAAAAGTAAAAAAAATCTGAGAAAAAGATAAGGAAAAAGAGAGAGAAAAATGGAAAGGAAGGAAAGAGTGAAAATGGAAAGCATGAGATGCTTGTCCAAAAATTAGATTGTTCATGTGTTGAACATAAAATCTGATTTGTATGTGGTATAATCTTTTGGAAAAAGGTTCCTAAAGAGGTCTTAGTGGAGGTCATGAAGGCATACAAACTGTGGTGAAATCAATTCTTGCGAAGAAAAATTGACAGCACACTTGTGAAGAAGGCTGCAACACCATGTCGAGTTGGGAAGGGCCCTGATCAATCCTGTGTGGATCATTGTTGGAGGGCTTCTATTTTAGAGTCTTGTGGAGATCTCAAAGTTATCAAATTATGATCTTCTCATTGGTATATGGCTTCTAATCTTTTACTGATATGTATATTTTTGATCGTTTGATTGTAATCATCAAGGGGTTCCTAGGGTTTTGTGTTTCGATACTCTTATTTAATTGTTAAATATTATTTTCAATTGTTGAATGTATGTTAAAATTTTTGAAATTCATATTTTGCTGTGTCACTAGAATCCAACACTTATGAGCATCTACTTATGAATTAATTAGCATCAGGAATGATCCATTTTACTAGAGTACCAGTAGGCTAAATTGATATTTATAAGTGTATTGCAAATTGACTTGCCAATATGTATTTTTGCCATCCATGTCACGCTTTTATTATATACCTCAGTTTTCATGCCAATGCAAACTTTTTGATTTTAACTTCATTGCAAAGCTTTTCTATGTTGTTTGCCATGATGTTTAAAAGTTCAATAATTGTATTTCCTATAATGAGAACTAGTTTTTAGTCCTTTTTTTTATAAGAATAAGATCAACTAGTTTAAGAAATTAACAAATTTCATTACAACATGCCTAATAAACTAAGTGTAGGACCTGGTGTGGTGCTCCCAAGCTTTAGAAAAACAAAGAGGCCAGCAGGAGAAGGAAGTCAGCAGCATATTCAGCAACTTAGTCGACTCACTCTGAGACTGAATCGACTAAGTTTAAGATGAGTCGATATAGTCTCAAAAGTGGATCGACTATGTCTCAGAGTAGAGACCAAATAGAAAGCAGTGTTTTTGAGACTTCTAGCATGGTACACTGATGAGTTGACTCAATCTTCTGTGAGCTAACTCAGTTTCAGATGAGTCGACTCAGACTAAGACTGAGCCAACTCAGTGTCGCGGGCAGAGATGCATGGGCTTTCTATTTGGATTTATGATCGAATTTGATTCTAGGTACGTAAGACCTTAGTTTGAGAGGTCTAAAGGGGCTAATCTTTTGTTTGGGCTAGGATTAAGTCCAAAGGGGTGTGTACATGTGAGACATTGGTGTATATGAGCTCGAAGAGTGCATCACATCAGATTAGCCATTGGGAGTTTTGTTGAGTGTTAGGCTTGACTCTTTTGTATAGGTATATATATACAATGTAATTAGGTCAAGGGTATTTTTGATACAGTGAATGAAACAGCTCTTTCTCCCAAAACCCTAGCCACCTTTACTCTCTTCTCTCTTTCTCCTTCCCTTGCATGCCTTAGGGCATCATTGGTCTCCAGATTCTTTGGTTGTTGATTAATCTCAGGTGTCCCTGCACGATCCAGTTTCCATAATAGTTGGTATCAGAGCACTGATTTGTGGGGAAGGAAGGTATCAAGCTTGAAGGAAGAAGATCTTTGAAGGCTGAAGTTTCAGCGATCTTCAGTCAAGATATTTTTCAGATCTATCTTGGGTTTTATGCTGTGTTAGTGGTGTAGATCCAGCCATGGGGAGCAGCATCAAGGTTGATTTAGAAAAGTTTGATGGAAAAAGGGGTTTTTTCATATGGAAAGTATAAGTAGAAGATCTTCTAATCCAGTATGAATTGGATCTGGCATTGGAGGAGAGGTCGGATGGGTTGACGAACTAATAATGGATGTCCTTAGAGAAGAAGGGGTATTCAGCCATCAGAGGATGCTCGATTGACTAGATCCTGTATTTGCTGCTAGAGGAGAAGACCCCAAAGGGCTTTGGTCAAAATTTCACACCCTATACATGGAGAAGAATATGTGCAATAAATTGATGTTGAAGAAGCAGCTCTATAGTCTTTGGATGCAAGAAGGTGGAGATGTAGTCGTTCACATCCAGAGATTCGACCAGATCAGCAATGAGTTACTGAATGTTGGGATGAAGTTAGAAGAGCAAGACTGATCATTGCTATTGCTGTGCGCATTGCCCCAGTCTTTTGATCCCTTGGTGATGATATTGCTCTATGGGAAGGAGACTTTGTATTATGAGGATATTGTCTCGATGCTTCGATCCAACAAGCAGAGGGAGAGGTTGATCAAAGAAGGTATTCTTGGGGAAGGTTTAGCCATAAGGGCAAGATCAGGAAGACGACGGGACAGAAGCAAGTCAAAGGGACGGTCAAAGTCCTAAAAGGACTAGAAGGAAGTTAAATGCTACAAGTGTAATGAGATCGATTATTTCAAGCAGGATTGTCCACTTTGAAAGAAGAAGCAGGGAAAAAGAAAGCACTGATCACTGAGTATGGTGGCTGATCGTGAGGTGGAGGATGACCTCCTGATGTGTCGGATGGTCATAGGAGTGATGCAGAGGTATGGACCTTAGATTCAACCTGTTCACATCATTACACCTCAAATAGGTCTTGGTTCGCCATATACACCAAGACAAATGAGAAGAGCATGACACTAGGAGATGACCACCTGTGCAAGGTTGCTGGCATAGGGATAGTTTGGATACAGATATTTGATGAGATGGTGCAGACCCTCACTAATATAAAGCACATCTCGAAATTGAAGAACTTGATATCACTTAGTTATTTAGAGAGAAATGGTTGCAGTTTTAGCAGTCATGCTAGGAGCGAAGTACTAAATATCTCTAATAGAGCCATGGTGGTAATGAGGAGAAGAAGGATGGAGAATAACTTTTATAGGCTAGAAGGTTCAGTGATGACTGGGATTCTGAAATGATGGCTGCAGCATAGAATCAGCAAGACTTGCATCGATTGTGGCACTATCGCCTGGGCCACATAGAAGACTAAGGGATGCAGGAGCTGAGCATGCATGGGTTGATTCCAGACATGGAGGGTGGAGTTTTAGAGGTTTGTGAGCTACACCAGGTGGGCAAATAGAAGAGAGTTTAGTTTGCCATTAGTACAGTTAGGAATGCTGCACCATTGGAGCTTGTTCACACAGATGTATGGGGACCAGCATCTGTTTTGGCCAGGAATGGGGTCAAATATTTTTTGACACTGATTGATGACTTTTCAAGAAAGGTGTGGGTTTATTTTTTGAGAAAAAATCAGATGTCTTCTCCAAGTTCAAGGTGTGGAAGGTCAAGATGGAAAAAGAGCAAGGGTGCAATGTCAAGTGTTTGAGATTAGATAATGATGGAGAGTTCATCAGTAGGGAGTTTCAGGCATTCTATGAGGAGTGCGGTATTCCAAGGTACTTTATAGTGAAGAAAACTCCATAGTAGAATGGGATGGCTGAAAGGATGAACAGGACTTTCCTGGAGAAGGTGAGATGCATGAGGCTGTAAGCAGGACTTTTCAAGATATTTTGGATGGATACAGTCGATGCAGTATGCTACTTGATGAATCAACCACCTCATAGCAGACTAGAAAGAGGGATTCCTAAGGAGAAGTGATCTGGGAAGAAGGTGGAGTTGGGCCACCTTAGGGTGTTTGGGTGCACAACCTATGTGCACGTGGCTGCTGGTGAGCGTAGCAAATTAGATTCCAGGTTGAAGAAGATGGTGTTTCTAGGCTATCCATGGGGTCTGAAGGGATATAAACTATGGGATCCCTTGGAAAAGAAGACCATCATCAGTTGAGATGAGGTCTTCGATGAGAGTTCAATTCTTCAAAGGCAAGAAGGCATAGAAGAACAGTAGAAGCAATAGGAGGTCCAGCCAGGTAGCGGTGGACAGCTAACCTCCTATACTATTTTGCCTTTTGCAGGTGCACTTGAAGGACTTGATATTCAGGTGGAGCACTCCCCAAAGATATCTCCACAGGTGGAGAGGGCTCAAACGAGTGGTAGAAGCTAGGAGGTCTAGCAGGAGCAGGTTGGACCCAGGAAAGATATTGGGGTTGCTCTACACAAGCCGAAGAGGAATGTGCGGCAACCAGAATGGTACGGCTTTGAGGAGTCTATTTCTTATACTCTAGTGACTATGAGTGGAGACGTGTATACCTATGAGGAGGCAGTAAAGAGCCATGATAGAGATAGGTGGGTTCAGATGATGTCTAAGGAGATGAAGTCACTCCATAAGAATCGAACTTGGTGGTTGGTGCAGCTACCAAAAGGGAAGAGACCCATTGGATGCAAATGGATCTTCCAATGCAAAGAGGGGCCTTCAGAGTAGGAAGGTATCTGGTATAAGATGAGATTGGTGGCTAAGGGATACTCTTAGAAGGAAGATATAGACTTCAGTGAGGTCTTCTCTTCGATCATCGGGCATACATCCATTTGGGTACTATTGAGCATACCAGCAACTCAAGATCTGAAGCTAGAGCTAATGGACATCAAGATGGCTTTCTTCCATGGACATTGGAGGAGAGCATTTATATGGAGCAGCCACAGGGGTTCGTCAAGATTAGAAGAAAAGGTGTGTTTGCTATAGAAGTCATTGTATGTGTTGAAGTAGTCATCAAGGTAGTGGTACAAGCACTTCGACTAATATATGAGGAGCATCGGGCTTTCCAGGTATAAGTATAACCCATGCATCTATGTGAAGACTCTAGAGGATGAGTCTAGATTGTACTTACTCCTATATGTAGATGACATATTGATAGCATGTGGGAATAAGAGAGTTATGCAAGAACTAAAAGCAGTCTTATCTCGAGAGTTCGAGATGAAGGATTTGCGGTCTACAAGGAAGATACTAGGCATAGAGATCCTCAGGGACAGAGCAAAGGGACTGCTATATTTATCTCAGGGTGGCTACATACACAAGATTCTTGAAAGATTTGAAATGAAGGAGGCCAAGTCGGCAGCACTACCGCTTTTCGAGCACGTCAGCCTTTCGAAGGCCATGTCGCTGCAGACTGAGGTGGAAGCTTAGGAGATGGAGAGAGTGCTGTATGCCTCAGGTGTAGGAAGCTTGATGTATGCTATAGTGTATTATAGGCTGGATCTTGCCCATGTAGTGAGTCAGGTCAGCAGGTTCATGGCATGGCCTTGCAAGGAGCACTAGCGAGCACTGAAGGAGATTTTCAAATATTTGGTGGTTACAGTTGGGGTCAACATCTACTACGGTCAGTGAGGAGGTGCTGAGAGAAGTTCCAACTATTAGATGTATGCCCTAAAAAGCAATCTTGACTGACAGATATTATATTTTTAGAATATAATTTTATACTTTATGGATATTTATATTACCATTCATATTTTATGTGTCCATGAATCATCCATGAGATTAATAAGATGATGACACATATTCTCAAAAAGTTGAGAATTTGAGACATATGTCATTGATGGTTAATTCCTAAATTGCTCTTGGTCATAGGATCATCATGGGGATGGTGATTGATCCAGACAGACCAGTGTACGGATCACTTCCTTCGGACAGATGGATCTTGAGTTTGCGATATAGAGATACAGTGCAGATGGTTGTTAGAGAGTAACTAGCACTGAGTATGACCAACACGAGAAGTCACATGGATGTGTGCTTACTCATTAGTGATTTTCTCGATGCTGCAGTTGTACGACTGGTCTTTTGAACTACGATACTATAGCTGCTCGCAGTGAGGCTGCTGGAGTTTGACTATACAAAAATATGAATCTCAATGAGCCCTTGTAGTTGATGTTGGTGACAGTTGGTCTACTGTAGGAGTAGGGTGTATACTTAGATGGAATCTATCGATCCTAGCAGAAAAAAATAGTCCTATGAGATTTATGAAGCTGAGTCTTTAAGTTTATGGCCATAGTAGTATGATTAATGAAAAAAAAATTTCATAAGAATCATGCATGGACTCGAGCTAATTGAATCTATCATATGATCGATGATGAGATTTAACTATTTATCTATAACCTGCCATCTGGTCGGGACTCACGATAGAGGAACTGTATCATACGTTAACTGCATCTAGAGGTTCATCATCTTTTATTCTGCTAGGTTGTCACTACATAATGCTAGGTGTTTCTGATGGATTGTGAGACCCACGAGCATTATCTTGATAATCGATGATCCTTGGTGGATAGAGTTGGAATAGTTCCAATCCATTGAAAAGAATTTCAATGATATTATGATAGGGATCACAATATATTTTACTACCAGACAGAATAGAACCTATGGGATTACACACAAAGAGACTTTCAATTGATTAGATGGTTAAATTATGATTATGAATCATGATAGAATTTGATTATCAATTTTATTGATGATTGATTCAATACAAAAGTTGCAATTAAGTAACTCGCTAAAGAGTTAGTGAGTTGTAGGTGGATTAATTAGTAATTAGATTACTAATTGGCTCAATTTGATTGAGCTATAGAAGTTGCATCAAGTCTAATTAAATTAAATTTAATTTGACTTAATATGAGTTTGATTTGATCAAACCTAACTAGATTATGAGATAACCAAATTGCATGAAAGAATGATTTCTTGTTGAACTAAGATTTAGGTTTGACTTAATTCCTAGTTAGACTAAGATCTAAATAAGAATGTTTAAGTTTCTATTTGAACTAGAAATTCTCATCTTCATGAGTGTACCAAATTTTAATTGAATTAAGATTAAATTGAGTTTGACTCAAGCACCAAAAGAGAATCCAAAAGGACTATGACTCCTCTAATTAGGTGATACCTAATCTAAATAGTTTGGGCTCCAAATCAGATTTAAATTTTTATCTATTTGAGTCTAATCAATTTCTAATATGATTAGAATTGGTTAGAGTTTAAATTGATTTAAATCAGCCACCTAAAGAAGAGTCCTATATGCATTGGACTCCACTTCTTTCATGTGCCAAATCAAACCCACGCCCAATCAGATTTGCATGCCATCCTTACTCTCTTTTTAGCATGTAAGAAACATGGGAAATCCTCTCTTTCCATGTGAAATGTGGGTACAAAAACTTGATGGTGGGTGGCACAAAAAAAATCCTAGAGTCCAAAGAAGTTTGGACTCTTATCTCCTACTCAAAATCTATCTCTTCTTTGCCTATTTAAACCATGCAGCATGTGGAATGTTGGATTGCTGATGGTGATCAGATTTTGGATGCCCAAACTAGAGGTCTTGTGCATGAGAAAAGGAGAACAAAAAGAGGGGAGCGCACGGCATGAAAAGGGGGCGTGAGGGTTGGTTCTTATCCTTTCTTTCTTACCAACAACCAAGGGTTGGTTGTTAGGACTATCTCTCTCTCTTTTGTCCATATTTAAATATGGGTTTTTTCTCTCCTCTTTATTCAAAAATTGGATAAAATTTTTACATCTCTAGTGTAGAGATTTGGTGCATGGGTTTTAGGAAGAAAAAAAAAGAAAGGGTTCTTCTCACGATCTCTAACGTAGAGATCATCATCCTCTTACTTCTTCATCTTCTCTAAGAGTATCTTGAGAGAAAAAAAGATTTTTAGCTGTCAAGATGCAATCTCTATAAGAAAAATAGCACTCTAGTGAGTCAATAAGCTTCTATTTAGATCGAAATCTCATGTAGATACCCATAGAGGTCGGACACTTATGCGGCTTCAAGAGACCTTTGGAAGACATCCATGATCATCAGTTCACGGTGAAGATTAATCCATGCCAAAGTTGAAGGAACCTTATCTAGGGTTTCAGGGTTAGATCTTGAAACTTTTTCAAGATCATACAGCGGAAGACTAAAATAAATCAAAATTTATTTTTTAAGATCAGAAAATCCCTAGATCTAAGATCTTATTACATGATTATTATATGGCATTAAATTAAAAATTAAAATATATAAATATAGCATGAACTACATGTTGATCATATCAACATGTTTCTATACTACATCTAATGTATGTATTAAACAATAGATCAGATCTATTACCTTAAAAGTTAGATGTTCTAACCTTGCTGATCTGGGCTTGAGGATGATGTTGCAAGCCACACACGCGTCCGAACTCTAGGATTCATCCACACGAGCCCACGAATCTCGATCAGAAGTCCTGCTTCAGGAAATCAGCACAGTATGCTAGTACTGCGCTGATCTTTCTTTGATGGTTGATCAGGCACCTCCTTCTTCTTGATTTGGACTCTTCCAAAGATGAAAAGTAGAAGGAGGAGTTTCAGATCTGAGACACTCTCAAAAAACTCAAGATGGAGGGAGGAAAGATGTGAAAACAAAAACCCAAGA